>NC_133662.1:166860938-167112214 GCF_037893015.1 Macrotis lagotis | reverse complement strand
CTCACATAGATTTTAAACTTTCTAATGATAAATAAAAAAGCATATTTTGTGAACCAAAGCATAAGGATGTCTTTAAAGTGAACATTTTTAATTTCCCCTTAAACTGAGGGATTTTGTGATGTGAAAGCAAGTCAGTTTAAATTTTCTTGCAGTGTAGTAGCTTGTCTTCCCACCATTAAGATCAAAGGATCATAGAATTAGTGTTGGAAAGGACCTTAGATTCCACAAGTCCAATTCTTTATTTTATTAATAAGTATATACAGGCACAAATTAAGTGACCTAGCTAAGGCCACAGAGTTAGTGAGTGTCTGAGACAGGATTTGAACTCTTCTTCCTGATTCCAAAGCCAGAGAGCACTATGTAATCCACTTCACCCCCTCCCAGCAGTCTCTCTTCTTTTTTCTTTTTTTTTACATAGTTTCAAATTCTTTTTGTTATATTGTTTTTATATCATTTTGTATGTATGTGTGTTGGGATGGTGCCATTGTTATAGTATATTATATAGTTGGTCAAATCTTAATATCATGCTTCTATTTGTTTTGCATGTACCTATCATGCAAAATCATTTAATGGAGGAAGATGAAGTCCTGTCACTCCTGTTTATACATATAAAATATGCCTCTCCTTTAAATGGTCAAAAAAGTCAACGTGGCCACAAATGTCTTTATAAATTTACACTTCATAATTTAAAGAAAACATTAATGATAATATATATTAAAATACTGCATTTTTTCACTTGATCTGGTTAATTTTAGTATTAAAACCATGGAAATGGTGAAAAACAAGTGGGAGCATTTTGGCAATATTTTTGAGGCCCTCTCCGTCTGGATTACTGAAAGAGAAAAAGAGTTGGATGCCTTGGAAACTTCATCATCTCCTTGGGACATGCAAATCAGCCAAATTAAGGTGATCTGTTCACATGTTGCATTTACAATTCATATATATGTAGCTTTGAAGAAACCCTCTGCCCCCTTTTAAAAAAAAAATTCCTTTCTTGTTACTGAGGGCTGATATTTTTCTTGTGTGATTGTATTTAATTTGCGTGTTACATTTGTAAAAAAACAAAGCAAGATGGAGGGCTTTGATGGAGTCTGTGCAAACCTTTTTAAAAATTATTGTCTTCTATTAGTGTTTGATTTATACATACAAAATTCACACTGTATGTGATGCCATTAAAAAATTGTGGTTGCATAATTCTTTTCTTTGGCTTTGAATAAATCCCTTTGGGGGGTCCTTTTTTTACTATTCAATTAGGTAACACAAAGGAAAACATTCATCTTTTAAAAATAATGTCAAAGAATCATTTCAAACATTTTAATAATTTGAAAACAGTAGTTACCTTAAATAACCACAAGGAGGAGATCACACAATTCTATTCTCAGTTTCAGAGTATCATTCCTTAGCACTGAACATAAGGCTTATATTCAAATGACTTCGCTCTAGATCCTTTCCTATTTAAAATAGTGCTCTGTATGTTATCACATATAATTGCAGTTGAAAAGGATGAAGTGGGAATATAATTTTAGCTTATATGACGTATAGCGCTCTTAATCCTTAAATAGGAGGAAATATTGTCATGTAGTTAGTATTGTTGAAAGTATCCTCTTTTATCTCATCATTTATGCATTTCAAAATTATTTTTCACAAATTTTCTTGTTTCTTTTATAATACATCAGTCCCCTGTCCTTTTATCAGGGACAATGTGGGCACTGGTAAAGAAACACCATTCATTACTATATCTTAGAACAAAAAATAGATATGTGCATAGAGAGTGGAGGAAGTGGTGACTCCCTACCAAGACAGAAGTTGATTCATCATTAATAATTACACATGATGTGCAAACAAGCACCTACACCTTTGTACAAACAGCCTGTATATGTCTGCTGGGTTTTCCTAAGGTAAATTGATTCTATATACCAGATTCATAAAAAAGTTTTCATTCCTCCAAATTGTGAAAACTATAAAATTACCTTTTGTTTCATTAAATGAAGTTCAAGGTACATAACTGAGGATTAGAAAAAATAAAACTATTACATTTTCTATGTCAACATAATGATTATTTCTTTCTTCCTCCCTTGCTTATATACGACTTTTAGCTTAACAAATTTTTTCATAAGTTTACTTTGATATCAGTAATATTCCATAAGTACTCCTGAATTGTATGTCAATGATCATATCACAATGAAGGAAAAGAAATACTTTTTTTAATTTAAAGAAATACACTTCAATTGCTCACTCTACTTTAGAAATATTCAAATAGACTAGCAGTGTACAGACAACATTTTGTGAAACTTTATGGAATTTCATGAGATTTTTCCCAGTTTGTGAGGGTCCTACACTTATCTTCTACCCAAAATATTACTTTGTATTTATTTTGAATATATTTAGTATTACTTAACTCTCTACATAGTTTTCTTTTTCCTCCAAAGGAATATAAGATATTTGTGGGATTGGAAAGTATCTAGTTCCTGACCCATAGGTTTATAATAAAAGATTATTGAATAACAGTATGGGTGAATGATTATGTATTTTTATCTAGAAAACAAGGTAATTTCTAACAATATCCATGATAACTGGGAATTCAGGAACTGAATTTTCACTTATAAAAACAAATCAGCAAAATGAATTCTAAGAAATTGATGCTTTAGTATTTATATGAACATATACACTTTAAATTGAGCCCCTTGTCATAAACCTTTAATCTCTGATTTGGTTTTCATTAAGTATTCAGTTTCTAAAATATAAACTATAATATGTGCTCCATAGAGTTTTCATATTATGATTGTACCATTTTAATTAAGAAATAGTTTAATATTCTAAATATAATTATGAAACTAATTTATCTTTAAAAAACCCTTTAGAAATACTAAAAAACACTTATTTTCTTTAAAGTTCTACTGTGAACATATGGATCTAGCTTAAGAATGATTTTTTATCCTCTATATTGTTTCAAATAAACAAGATATCTTGATATTTAGATACTTTTATATTTGAAGGAGGAGAAATCCCACCATCTACCATCTTAATTATTTGGACATGAGATTTTTGTTTAAATTTTTGACCTTTCATTTTCTTTAGAGGAGTGGAAAGGAATAATTTGAGAATAAACAGGCTTCTATATCTGCAAGTGAGGCTCCATGACTATGATGCAGCTACTATTTCATTCAGTGAATTTCATTACTTTGTTTTGTTCTGTGTGGAGGAAAGGTTCTAGATCTGTAATTCTATTCATGTAGTAAAAAAATTCCTTAAGATTAGTTTTTTTATCTCAATTCAAAAAACCATATTAGAGACAAGGATAAAAATATAATCCTGACATAACTTTACATATGGATGGAGAAAATAATCCAATAAAACAAAAAAGTTACAAAACCACAAACAAACAAAAACTGCTTATCAGTTGTGTTGAGTTTATTTTCTCTTCATCCTTTATTCCCGCCTTTAAAAAATAGTATTTGATATAGGAGTGCAGAGAGGTAGTAGAAGAAACTGGGCAATGTAACAACAAATCTCATCAATAAAAAATGTTTTAAAAAAAACCCTACCCTCCACTGATGTAGATTGCCTACTTATCTATAATTTTGAATCTTAGAAAGTTACCTGAATCACTGTGAGATAAATTGACCCTCCCATGTTCACAGCTGGTTTCCTAACTCCAGGTATCCTAGTGTCCTAATTCAAAGACCAGTCCTGTATCCACTACACTACCATATACTTTTCCCCACAAATATCATATTGTAATTTTCATATGTACCATATAGCACAATAAAATCTACATTTACAAAAGTAATGAAGTTTAGAGACATCTTTGTCTTTTGTAATAGAAGTCTATGGAACACACATGTTTGATTTAATGACTATTTTACATGTCTCCTTTGAAGAAACTGAATAGAAGTTATGGTAGGGTTGGGAGATTTCCCTTTCCTCAAATCTATAAATGAAATATCTTGGTTAAATAAGATGAATCCCAGGTTCTGTTCATTATCTGAATTATATCCCTGAACTTGAAACATAGTAGGCACTTAATAAATGTTTTTAAATTTGATTTGACTTGAGATAAATTGTGGAATTTATAAACCAGATCTTCTATTTCCACTGAAACCCTTATTATTATTTTGCCACATGCAGAAACAGGCAGTCTTAATCACTGCACATTCGACCATCTGTTCATTTATTTGCAGATTTTGTGGTACAGCAAGAGAGAGACAGAGAGAGAGAGGAAAGGAAGGAAGGAAGGAAGGAAGGAAGGAAGGAAGGAAGGAAGGAAGGAAGGAAGGAAGGAAGGAAGGAAGGAAGGAAGGAAGGGAGAGAGAGGGAAAGTGAAACAAAAGTTATAATTATGATATTCCTCAAATTGTTCCAAAATACATTACAAATACTATTCAAGAAAATTTTGATGCTTTTCTCAGTATTCTATAAAAATTTCCGTATAGGAAAAACGAAGCACACTGGGTCTACATTATTGTTTTCTTTCAAAACTTAGGTTATTCTCAAGAGAATAGAAAATAATCAAAGTGATATTCTAAGACTGGAAGAGGAAACTCAGTCTTTTGCTCAGTTTATCACTACTGGAGAGTCTGCTCGAATTAAAGCCAAATTGACACAAATAAGGAGACGTTGGGAAGAGTTAAGGGAGCATGCCCAGTGTCTGGAAGCAACACTCCTGGAAAATGAATCTCAGCAACAAAAGTTTGAAGAAAGTCTCAAAAAGGTATAAGATTATCAGAACTGACTCATTTTTATTTAACTTATTTATTTATTTGCAGGGGATATAGATTTTTTCAAATCTATTCCTACTTTACTACAATATTCCAGTTCCATGTGAAATAAATATATATATATATATATATATATTTGTGTATGTATATATAAAAACCTAATTTTCATATTCCTATGAATTATATAGTAAGTTTAAAGTAATTTAAAAGATACTTATTGGACAAGATAGAAATGTTGTTTTACACTGTGTTTAATTTAGCTTGGATTTTGAATAAAATCTTTCAAACCCTGTAGCAGTAAAGAAACTGTTATTTTTTCTTTTAGATTTTTCAGTTTTCAAAATTTGTCATCCAGTTATAAAATATTTATGTTGCAACAAATGGGCATGTCATTCACTATTTAATACTGGACTAGATAGGATTGAGGGGGTTTTTTGCCTCAATACACTTATTTTGATCATTAAACTTGCATTTTCATTAATGTTTTAGGTCCAACAATCTGTGTCTGAATTTGAAGATAAATTGAATGAACCAGTTAAAGTATGTTCTTCAGCTTCAGAGACATACAAAGCTCTCCAAGAACATATGGTAAGAGAATGTTTTATATTTTCCATTTGATTATCAACTTGGAAATGTGAAATACAGCATGGTTGTACTTTTTATTTGTGAATAGAAAACTTTATTTCTTGAAAGAAAAGAGTCAAGATTATCAGTTAAAGTTGAAATTTTATTAGTTTTTAAAAATATTGTTTTCAAAGGTTGATCAATATTACATTTTAGATTATATAAATGTATAAAATCATTTCATAATGTTTATGAAACACCTTTTTATGAAAAAAATTATGATCAGAGATACAGGGTGACTGAGAGTGGGAAGTTAGGTTGATACGAAGGTTTCTGTGAATCTAACACTGAAGTTGCAAATCTTTCTTTTCATAAATTAGGAAAAATCACTTCCAATCTCTGGACTTCAGGTTCCTCATCTCTAAGTGAGGTTGCTTGAATTATATAATATTAAGTGTACTGTAAAGTTCTAGAGATTAACTCAGAGATTATTTTATACTCTTTTTTTAGGAGAGAGGGCACATTAATTTTTCACTTACTGATATATCTGAAATATCTAAATCATACTGGTAGGTGTGGGAACTCTTTTTCCAGCACTACAGACTACATTTGAGAATTGAGGTGATAGTTCTGGTAATGCTATCTTAAAAAAATACTTTTATATTTATTAGCTCTTTTAAAAATAAAAATTATGCTTCTTCTTTTATATTCCTTTTCCATGATTATCAGGATCTCTGCCAGGCTTTGGAAACAATGAGCAGTACAGTTAACTCTTTGTCAGTGAGTGCCCACAAGGTTATTAACAAGGATTCATCTATTCAAGAAGTCATGACTCTCCAGCAAAGATATGAAAAGATGATTGGTAGCACTAAAGAACAACAAATGATGCTAGAGAATCTATTGACCCACTGGCAGAGGTGAGTCCATTGTGCTAAGGTTAGGTGGCATAGCTCTTCATCATTTCATGAGAGATGGAAAGCATAGACTGAACATTTTCTGTGCAACACTTATTTAATATGAAAAGACATTTCTGGACATGAAGAAATAATTTCCAAAAAAGGAAAATCAAATTATTATTAACTACTTGAAAAAGTCTTTAGATGAAAACTAAAATGACTTTAATTCACACTGAGCAAATGTGTAAATTATCAAAAAGCAATGAAATTCAATGTCTACAGAGCTGTGGCAGAATGAGTATAGTTATTAATTTCTGGTTATTTAATTGCAAACTTCTAAAGCCTTTTTGGAAAATATTCTGACTGTATGCAAGAAAAATTACAAACAGCACAAAAAAATACTAAAAAGTCATCTGCTTTTATTCAAGTATTGATCTATTGAGAATATGCCCTCAAAAATCAATAAAACAAAAATGGAAAAAAAACTTACTTGTTCAGGATTTTTCACAGCAGTATGACATGAAATCACAAAAATCTGGAATAAGTTTAAATGTCTCAAAATGAGACCATGGTTAAAGAAAACATGTATATTTATATAATTGAGTATAATAATGCAAATAAAAATGCAAATACTAAGAACAAGGAATAAAAAACAATCTTGAAAGATCATCATGAAATAATGCAAAGGAAAAAATAAAATCAGAAGAATTAACTACCCATTGACCATACCATTGTTGTTTTTGAACAACATTTTTGGAAAGGACCAATGATATCAGCGAATAATGTCTTGACTTGCCTTCAGTTCACTTAAATTCAATCTTTGCAAATTCACAAACCATTTTAGATAAAAAAGTGAATGAAAATCAATGGAAAATATATTCTAAAAGACTTGGAGTAATTGACTAATTACTTCTCCATTACATATTAAATTCTTATAAGAATACATTAATTGATTAATCAATGTGAATATAAATATTATTGAACAAGTTTGATTGAATTTGTGCTTAACATTTTTTTAGCATTAAATAAGACCTCCCTGGTGTTCAGTTTAAGGTGCTTCACAGTTTTGAAGTGATTCTTTCAGGGAAACTTTGAAAGTACAGAATCCTTGAGCTGTAAACTCTAAAATAACCTGCCATGCTTTTACCTGTAGGGTAAAAAAAAAAATCTCAGTCACAACTCTACAAACTTCAAAAGAATAGCTCTTCTAATGTGATAAGTTTAAACTAATTTTCCTTAACTCTACTTTCTTTAGGTTAGAAAAAGAACTATCCTCTTTTCTGACCTGGTTGGAGCGATGTGAAGCAGGAGCCAGTTCATCAGGGAGTGGCATTTCTGCAGACAGAGTCAAACTGGAGGGTGAACTTCAGTTAGTACAGGCAAGTGTCAGCAAACAATATGAGTAGGGAAGATTATATTTCTTTGAATGTTGTAAAGATGTTGGAAGGAATTGCTCAATGTGCAGCTTGCCAAGATACTTACTTGAGATTTTCAAGTTGCCTTGGAAAGAAACAAAAGAATGTTACTAGAAAAATGATGTCACTCATTAGTAAGGGTTGATACATGATTAGTAAGGGTTGATACATGATCTGCCAAGGAGAACTTAGGATATAGAATAATGATGTTTTCATAAATAATTATTATCTATAAGAAATATTACAATATGACAGGAAAGAAGGAGAATATTTCATTCTTAGGAAAAAAGAGGGAGTGAGAAAGAATTTCACAGGGGAGAAGTTTTAAAATAAAACATTATCCTCAATGTTATATGCATATCCTTCCCTTAAATTCATATAATCTTTGATAAAAAAATTGGAAGATATGACCTCTTCATCACAATAGTTCCCATTTATTTGGGGTCTTAAGGAAAACATTTATCTTTAACAATTAAGATTATTCCCTCAAAAACTTGGCTTCCTCAAAATTCCTTCATCCCATACTTACAGCTGGTTACCTGTGTGCAATATATTGAAATAAGGACAAAATGAAAGAAAATATCTATTTTCATTTTATTAGGAGATAAACATTTAAGCAGATCAATATGATTTAACTAGTGAAAAGTTAGACCACTAACAAGAAGAAATTACTGGAAAGTATATCTAGCTTGGAAGTGTCACCTGAATTGATCATTACAGAAAGTAATGACTTCAAAAAAGGAAAATGATGATAGAACCACTAATGTAACTAGAAACATACACTTCTTGAGAAAGCCCATTTCAATTTCAGAGAGCACTCAAATTTTGCCTTATATTAAGATTGAAACTGCGTCTTGTAAAATTGCCACCCCTTTCTTCTGGTTCTGGTCTCTGGGGACAGGCAGGGGGAAAAAAATGCAATCCTTCTTTTACATGAAAATCTATTAAATACATAAAGGCAACTTCCACATACTCCCTTCTTCAAGTTAAAACATACCTAATTGCTTCAGTCAGTTCTTTGTATGACATGAACTTGAGATTTTTCAAGTCCTAATAAATTTCTAGATGTTCCCCTATTTTCAACACTCTTCCAAAAATGTGGCAAGCTGAGCTGAATGAAATATTCCATATATAATTGCTTTCCAATCATCACCAATCTTGTCCTTTTTTGTGCATTTCAGCACTCAACTACATCTCTCTTCCTGCAAACTCTCTTTTTTCTGTTTTTGTGACATTACGCTCTCTCTCTCTCTCTCTCTCTCTCTCTCTCTCTCTCTCTCTCTCTCTCTCTCTCTCTCTCTCTCCCTCTCTTAGTGATCCCTCCTACATGTCTAGTTGCTCCTTCTCAGTCTTCCATATTCCACTATTCATCTCTTTTCCTTCTGCCAGCTTTGGGTGTGTCTCATAGTTCCTTCTCTGACTTTCTTCTTTTTCTACATTTCCTTTTAAATACCTTCTTTGGGTTCAAAAATAATTTCTATGCCTATGACTCACAGTTTTATAAATGTATCCCTGTCTCTCAGAAATTCTGGATTCAGTGTTCTCTAAGCATCTCAAATGCAATATCTAAAATAATAATCATTTTATTTTCCCTCATATCCACCTCTCTCCCTTATTTCTTTTTGTCTTTTGAGGGTACCACCACATTTTAGTCACCCAAGGTTCACAACCTAGAAGTCATTCCTTGATTTTTATTTTTTTGGTTTTAGCAAGGCAATGGGGTTAAGTGACTTGCCCAAGATCACACAGCTAAGTGAGTATTAAGTGTCTGAGTTCAGATTTGAACTCAGGTCGTCCTGACTCCAGAACCAGGTGGTCATTCCACTATACCACCTAGCTGCCCCACTCTCTTACTCTTGCCCCACTTCTCACTCCCTTAATCAGAAAAAGAAGAACCAAGAGTAGGGTCTAAGAAGTTGGAGTAAGATGACAATGATAACTGGAGCAGAGACAATGTGATTGAGATATTTGAAATAAAATGAATGGTTGTAGGGTCCTTTCCAGTTTAGATTCTTGAATGCTCAACTCCAGTCTGTCCTTTCACAATGACATGTATATCTTCTTTTAATCTCAGGTTCTGCAGAATGAAGTTGTATCCCATGCTTCACTGTATAGCAATCTCTTGCAGTTGAAAGAATCTCTCTTCTCAGTGGCTTCCAAAGATGATGTGAAAGTGATCCAGCTACAACTGGAGCAGCTGGATGAAAGATGGAGAGTTTTGCCTCAAATAATTAGCAAAAGGTTTGTTTTTCCTGAAAATTCTCACTTTGACTCATGTGTAGATGATGAGACTCCTAAATTGAGAAAGCCAGTTATCAAGTGAACATTGGTCTTAGAGTCAAAAGACAAGAATTTTTGTGACCATTTTCTACTTCATGATTTTGGACAATTCATCTCCTTTCTCTGGGCCTTAATTCCCCAATCTGGCGATGAGAATGACAAGACATCTGGGTATTGTTAAGCAGTACTTCCTATATTCATAGCTATAAACTAACCTCCTTCTTTTTTATAGTTTTAACTCTGGGGCAGAATGGTGTAATGGGGGAAAAATTGGTTTGACTTTGGTGTAACTATGAGCTCTGAAATATAATTTTATAAATATAAATAGTTTTATGAGTATAGATTAAAAAAAATTTCTCTCAGTCCTAGTATCTTATCTATTAAAAATGAAGATAATACTACTTGCTCTAATTCACAAAATTATATGAATAGCTCACGTGTGTTTAATGTTTTAATGTTTGCAAAGCACTTTACAAATATTATCTCATTTCATCCTCAAAATGTCTTTTGGAGGTAGGTATTATTTATTCCCATTTTTACATATGAGGAAACTGAGGCAGACAGCAATTAAAAGGGCTACCCAGAATCATTTAGCTAGAAGTCAAATTTGAGCTGTCTTCCCGACTGCCTAGTCTTCTATATGCTAAGCCACCCAGCCATCTTTTGAGGAGAGTAAATTGTAAAATTATAATCTCCTTATAAATGGGAATTACTTCAGACTACTTTTGAACCTTAAACACTCTCTTCCCCTTTCTCTTTCTGTACAGAATTAGTTTACTCCAGTCCATAGTTGCTGAACACCAACAATTCGATGAACTGCTACTTTTGTTTTCTGTCTGGATTAAGAAGTTCCTCAGTGATTTACAAAGCACTTCTGAGATCTGTGTAATGGACCATCAAGCTGCACTTGCTCAACATAAGGTAAGGCACAGTGATTTCCTTTTAGACTGAAGGAAAACATACAAAGGAATGAAAAGTTCAATTGATAAGCAATCATGAAGCCCCTTCTTAGCACTGTGAATACAAAGAAAGGCAAAAACAGTTCCTGCCCTCAAGGAGCTTACATTCTAATGACTACGTACATGGAAGATATTTATGTTAGACAAAGTAAACTGAGGATCATCTTGGGGAAGGTATGAGCTTTAAAGGAGATTGTGGAAGTTTTCTTTTTGGAAGACAAGAATGGAAGCATTTATTAAATATAGATAATGATGCCAGGAAAGGTAAATATTTATTTGGAAGCCACTGAAATCATCATTATCATTGAATAGGTATCAACTAGGTATTTATTAATACTAGGTATTTTTATACTAAATTTTGTGCTCCTACTATATGCAAGGTACTATGTGAATCATTAGGTATAAATAAATAAATAAATCTTATTTGTTAAATGCAATGGAAAGAACTATGGCTCTGGTTGTCATAAGATCTGGCTTTTAATCCCATCTCTCATTCTTAATACTTGTGTGATCTGGATCAAGTTACTTAGGTCTTATTTTCCCTGTCTTTGAAATAAAGAATTAGAATTATTAGTCCTGGAGGCCTAGTTCTTTGATCCTATGATTTTTAAGTATATATATATATATATAAACCTATCTGACGTTTTGTGCTAACTAAATAGACACAATCCCCTTACCATTTTTGTTAATTAACTTAAGCAACAGTTTTATGATTTGTTTCCCCTCCCATAGTACTGGATGAAATATATTTTAAAATGAAATATTTAAAGCCCATCATCATCATTATTATTATTATTATTATATTTTTTCTCTTGTTCTCATCTAGACTGGGAGCAGCTAGGAGGCACAGTGAATAGAGCCCTGGAGTCAGGAGGATCCAAGTTCAAATCTGAACTCAGACACTTAATAATTGCTTAGCTGTGTGACCTTGGGCAATACACTCTTAACCCCATTGCCTTAAATAAATAAATAAAATTTTTAAAAAAAGAAAATCAAGACCTATGTCTTAACTTTTACCATGCCTCAGTATAAACTCTTACTTAGCGTGACAGTAGTTTCCCCTACATGTAGTAAATCATTTTGCCTATTATAAAACATTTTTCTACTGAAAGTTAGCTGGTCATAGTATACTTCACAGAAATACATCTTTCCATTATACTGATTCAGGAGGAGGAATTAGCATATTATTTTATTTCTATTACTACTTTTTTATTCTTTATCTGCCATCATCACTCAGGAATCTTTCCATTATTGACTATATGTATTACCTCGTTCAGAATTTTATTTCTATCCTTTGCATTTTCTGCCGCCCATTCCCAACCCCATACATGAAATAACATTGCTCCTCAACCCCAGCTTTCAGAATCCTTAATTTCTTCAGGTGCTTTATCCCTTTCACCCATTCCCAGTTGTTATTTTTCTCTCCCATTTAAATCTTTCTAAGAGTCTGCACTTGAGTTTTTCTCCCCCCCCCCCCCACTCTCTCATTGATGTTATACTTTGTTATGTGTATGTAAAATGTAAGCCCTTTGAGGGCTGGGAAGAACTATTTAATTTTGGTCTTAAAGTACCTCATAGAGAGCACTTAAAAAGTGGATATTTTATATAGATGTAGAAATATTTGTTGCATTAAAAATTTTGGAGATATATATATAAAACATATATAAATAGCAATAATATTAATATGGATAATCTGTGCTTTGATAGACTTCCAGTCTTTATGAAGTTCAGTTTTACTAAAAATCCCAGATTTATGAAATAAAAGTAATTATAGTCATTATAAGATTCAATGTATTATAACTCCCATCTGGTAGAAGCAGCTCTGAGAGGTTCAACAATTTTTCACTACTTAATATGCTTTGTATATGTGATTTTTATTGAATTTTCATATTCTGTTTAACAATTTCAATGATTTAATATAAAATTTCTATTATCCTACAATGTGACAGACCAGTGGGGACCTGGTCAACTTTCTGTCTTTGGACGTGTCTCTCTAATATAAACTAGATTAAGTTGATTTGTGCCTACATTAATATTTAAACATTGTCAAATTTCTTCCTACTTCTTCAAGCATTTTTCTAAAATTGACTAAAATTCTATTTTATGTAAAATTCCATTTCATATGATTATCTTAATCCTAACTCATTCTGTAAAATTAGAATATGTGAAAAATCTGGGTTTAAAAGACATTTAAAAATAACTGCTTTCTTTACAAATTATTATTATTTTAAAAAATTCAGTATTGTATACTTTAAAAGCATCCCTATTTAAAGTATAATTTCAGTTTTTAATCCCCATTTCAAAAAGTTTTCCTCTTCAAATCCTCCCAAACTCTTTCTCTATGTCTTCAAAAGACTTTTTAAAAAATGCTACTTTATTTATTCATTAGTACATTCACCTATTCATTCAATAATTCATTCATTCATTCATGTACATATTCAATCTCCCTATCCTACCAATATCCAATGTTAGTTCCTTTAAAGCAGAGACTGCTTTTTTTAACTTATAATATAACATTTTTAACTTATAACATACCCCTCCATCACACAAACTATTGTCGTCCCAACTAGCATTCAGAATTTTCCTCACATGTGGTATTCCATCGCCCATTATGGAATAGAATATGGAATAGAAATGGAATTCTTCTTCACCTTCACCACTAATAAACCCTAGTTTTCCTTCTAGATTCAACTCAAATTTCACCTTCTAAATGAATCTTTTTCCTGTTTTTCTCAGAAATTACCTTAAATCTGTTTAGCTTGTATATTTGTAGTGTCTTCCCTTACTAGACTATAAACTACATTTTTGTCTTTGAATTTTCAACAACTAGGATTTTGATTGGATTGTTTTTTTCTTTTTGTTTTGTTTTATTCTTCTAATATCCGGCAGAACAATGAGGGAATGTAAATGAAATGAACTTAAATTGTAGATTAGTCTCATTGTATAAAAGGAGACATCTCCATGGTTAGACTGCTTTTAATATTTATTTATATTTTTAGGACCACTCAACAGAAGTAGAAAGGAAGAAGGAAGAGATGCTTCGGCTAAAGGCTCACTTAGCAAAGTTATGCTCTTTCAGCAGAGGAGAGGATTACCACACTCTGCAGGGCAGAGCAGAGGATTGCTTCCAGTTGTTCCAAGAGGCCAGTCAAATGATTGAGAGAAGGCAACTTGCATTGAATGAACTGACCCAGTTCCTTAAGGCACATGCTTCTTTATCAAGTCTTCTCCATAGGCTAAGACAAACTGTGGAAGCTACCAGTAAAATGGATAAGACACAGTCAGAATTATTGGAGAAGGATTTAAATAATGCTATTATGGATGCCAAAAATTTAGACTGTACTGCAATTAGTTTAGATGGACTTCTTACAAAAGCCCAGTATCACCTGAAAAGTGGCAGTTCTGAACAGAGAGCTTCCTGTAGGAGAATGGCAGATCAACTTGGTTTAGAATTAGAGAACATCCAGAATCTCCTGGGAACCAAACAGAGTGAGGCAGAAGCCTTTGATGCCCTGAGAAAGGCTTTTGCAGATCACAAAGAAGTCCTTCTGAAGAGTCTTGAAGATATTGAAGAAAGAACTGACAAAGAAAGGTTAAAGGAGCTCACCCAGCAAGCTATTCAACAAAGGTAGAAGAAACATTCAGCTTTTCTTCTTTTTACAATTTTTGCTGTTTGTTTCTACTAGAGAATTTTTTTAAATCACTTTTTTTAATGGCACCCAGGGCCCTCTTTGTAGGTCCCCAGAAAGCTATTCTAATTTCAACAGCATCTACTCAAAAGTGTAGGTCAAAAGCCCCTAATTTTGTGTTTATTAATATTAGGCAAGCCACTGAGACATTCTTGCAAAACAAAAGACATTTATTCCAACTTCATATTAAATTAATTAAAAGAGATCTCATACCCACCCATCCCACATCCTCCACATAAGGTTATATTTTTCCTAAAGGTTCTCAAGATACCAATATGGATGGGAACATGCTAAGAAAGATATGTGACTGTGTAGTTTATCTGACTGATACTGCACAATCACAGATGTACTCTATTAATGACATTACATTGCTTTCTGATGCATTTTTGTGATCTTTTGAAGTTGATTATCTCTGCTTTGTAATGCTTATCTTCAGTTCTCTCCCTAGGGAAGAGGTCTGCAAACACTTTAGGATATAGCTTCTGAAGCTATATTAGTTCAATGGGTGACTAATACAGATCTCAGCCATCACACCTGTCTAAAAATTCATTTCTGCAGCCATTTTAAATGTTTTTCTTTAACTCCTTTTCTTCTGTGGTTTTTAAAGCTCATTTGGTCTAAATTCTTATCAGTCTTAAAGTGAGAATATTTTTACTATTTCCATGATAGTTACTAGGTAAAAGAGATTCAAAGGGGGATGGAGAATTTCATCTTAATTTATTTTATTTTGCTCTCTGTTGACAGCAGAAGTGTTTGTTTCCTATATTATATAGATTCACCTTTCACATAATAAGTACCAAATAAACCTCTGCTAAACTGAAATTTATTGAATAGAATTTCTTACTATAATAGGTAAAAATTAAGGATACAATTAATTTGAAATTCAAGAAGTCTTTTTAACTATATAAATATAACTAGAGGGTCACTATCAGGTTAGGTAGATGGGATAATTTATTTTTTCTTAACCACAATAACTCTCAGACATCAACTACTAAAGTCTTAGAGGGTTGTGAATTAGACTGGTAAATGGGATTACCACCAACAATTTTATGGATTATTTAAATATAGACAGTCCTTGGATAAATTTTTAAAGGAAAGTAATTGAACATTTTCACTTGTAGGTTACGAGTTTTTAATCAGTTAGAAGATGAGTTGAATTCTCATGAGCATGAATTGTGGTGGCTGAAAGACAAAGCTAAACAAATAGCTCAAAAGGATGTTACTTTTGCACCAGAATTTGATGAAGAGATAAACCGTTTGGAAGCTTCCTGGGATGACACAAAGAAGCTAATTCATGAAAAGTAAGTCAAATGCTCTCAGAAAAACTGGGTCCTTTTATGATTCTATGAGAAAAGCAGATATTGGATTTTCAATTTTGGTATTCTGCATTCTTCTAGATATTTCCTCACAATATATTAACTTATTTTTGGATATTATATTTATATGAAAGTTAGTTTTGAAATGGGAGTTGAGAACTTTAAAAAAGTATACCTAAATCTCATTACTATTCATTAAATGTCATGGAGGCTGTGAAGATAGGAGCCCCAGGGGAAGGGAAATTTCATCATTACAGTTCCAATGAAAGAAGAAGCAGTGAGAAAGGGAGAAATGTTCTTTTTAAAAAACATATGTGTATATGTTTATTTATATGTGTGTATGCATATATATATACATATATATTATTTTCCTTCTATTACATGCAAAATAATTTTTAACATTTTTTAAAGTTTTGAGTCCTAAAATACATGCTTTCATCCCTCCCTTCCATTCTTGAAAGAGTAAACAATCTTATGTAGGTTATATATAAGTGCATTCATGTAAAATAGATTCTATATTAATTATTTTGTGGGAAAAATTCATAAAAGGAAAATAAAGGAATGAGAGAGGAGAAAAAAAGAGAGAAAAGGAAGGAAGGAAAGAAAGAAAAAGGTTCAGTCTACATTCGGATACCATCAGTTCTTTTTCTGGAGAAGGATAGCATTTTTCATCATAAATCCCTTGGGATTATATTAGTTCATTGTATTGGTAAGAATAACAAAGTCATTCACAGTTGATCATTATATAATATTGTTGTTACAATGTTCAATATGGAAAAACAGTTCTAAAAAACAATAATGTGAAGGGAGCGAAATAGGATGGCAAGAGCCAGAATATGTTTTAATTGAAATTTCCTGCATGACACATCTGACCATGTGCTATAAGTTGTCAAGTCCTAATTAAAAAACAGACTGTTACTTAATAATAAACATGTAGTATGAGCCAATAATATAATAAAATTAATTCCATTCTTGAAGATCAAAACACTTTAAAAGATTGCTTTACTTTAAAGTTTTTTTTTTACAATTTGAGTACTTCTTGAACAGTAATTTTTAATTTCACTTTTTTCCTATTCTCTTTCAGGAATTAAATGTCAAAGAAAGCTTAAAAACATATATAGATAGATAGATGATAGATAGATAGATAGATAGATAGATAGATAGATTGATATAGATAGATATAGATATGGATATAGATATAGATATAGATATAGATATAGATAGAGATATAGATAGAGATATAGATATAGATAGAGATTAGATATAGATATAGAGATAGAGATAGAGATAGATATAGATATAGAGATAGAGATAGATATAGATATAGATAGATAGATATAGATAGATAGATAGATAGATAGATAGATATGTTTATATAAGTATGTCTGTGCTTACTATCACTGCCTTCTTCCTCTCTCCCTCTTAACCTTCTCTCTCTCTTTTGTGAGACTTACTAAGGTCAGCAAAATAAATAACTAAAGTTTTTTTTTAAATTAGATGGTATATATATATATATATATAGATATATAGATACATAGATATATAGATATATAGATATATATAATATTCAGAACTCCTTAGTCACCCCACCATAGCAGAGAAGTAAAGGGAGTTTTTGGTAAAAGGTATCTAATCATCATTCAAGGCAAATATTTCAAGCTAAAAGATATAAATGTGAATGAATAGCATCACTGTGACTGTAGAAGCTGAAGGTAGCGACAAAGTTATGGTTTCCATTTAGGCTCTAAATCATTCCCTTTGATAAGTTTGAGACAGATTTAACTCAAGGAGTAGTTCCCTTGTGCTGCCTTTCTTGAAAAGTAATAATCTAATTCTTTTTTTTCTGTTATCATTTCAGTCAAGGTCAATGCTGTGGACTTATTGATTTGATGAGAGAGTATCAGAATTTGAAATCAGTGGTATACAAAGTCCTAGAGAATGCCAACAACATAACTATGACCAGATCTACTATAAAGGATCAGGAAGACATTAGATGGGCTTTATCTAAGGTGATAACTTGACCAATGCCTGATTTTTTTGAAATTTCCTTAGATTTTTTATTTTTGTCATAAAGGGTTTCTTTGGTTAGAGTATTCTTCTGAATGTTAGAAATGCTGGACTCTACTTTAGAGAACTCCATGGCTACCTTATTCTGGAAAAGATTGTGTGCTAGAATTCTGGAGAGTTCCTCAAGAGGTAATTTGTAGTGCCCCCTCCCATCCTACTAAGTGGGTGTATGTGGATTGTTAGACACTTGATTCGTCTCATTGGGTTTACTGGCTTTTCCATATAAAACAAAACTTAGTCCAGAACTCCTAGTGAGCAATGCAGACACACACACACACACACACACACACACAAACAAACACAGATTCAAATAGAGTATTTTACCACTGATTATTTTATTAAATGAAAGCAATGTTTATTTCCACAGCATGAAGCTGTCAAGAATGAGATGAATGGAAAGCAAAAGGACCTGGATGATTTTACAAGTAAAGGAAAACACTTGATATCTGAACTAAAAAGAACTCAAAGTAATGATTTCATTCTGGTGAAAACAGACATGGATAGCACTGTGGATAGATGGCTAGATGTAAGGACAGTCATTTTTTTCTTTTTATTAATACTGTTAACATTAATTTTCCTCTCTGCTAAGTCAATCTTCCAATGGTAAGTATTATGACAAAATACCCCCCCCCAATGAAACAGATTATTCTTTGTATAAGGATAGGAACTGAATCTATAATTTCATCAATTTTAGCAACTCCCAAGAGAGAAAGTCTCCACCAATACAGATTGGTACCCAGAAGACAGAGAGTTTAAGTGACTTTTTAAACTTATCTTTCCTTTAAATAATATGAACACATATACATATAGATGCCATATGTATGTGCATGTATATGCAAATATAAAAACTGAACCACAGGAATTGCTTGAAATTCAGTATTTCTGGCTTAGAGGTCAGTTTTCTATACACTGTCATCCTGATTTTCGTTATTAGCATAATAATACCTAAAATAAAGATTTGTTCATAGTACATGAACTTTAAACCTGTGGCCTTTTCCTGTGAGAGGTCAGAGTAATTTCAGTGCTTTTTTATTTATTTGGTTGGGAAAGTTTTAAATATGTTTATTTATAAATAAGGATTGTATTGAGAAATAGAGCGACATCTGTTTGGGGACTTATTTAGAAGGAATTTGGGGTGGTACAACCACATATTTAATGACACTACATTTTCTTGTTTCTCAGATTTCAGAAAAAATTGATGAGAACATGGATAGACTTGTCATAAGCCTTTCTCTTTGGGAAGAGGTACTTTCAGCTAGAGATGAAATTGATGGCTGGTCAAACAATTCTATACCACAGCTAACAGAAAATATCAGCAACCTCAGTAGCAGCCTTAAATCAGAAGCATTCCTTAAGGAATTTGAGGTCAGTGGCCTAACTTACTCATGGTGACTATGTAAGGAATATGAAAAATGTGTCTCTCTTTTTTTTTTTAGCTCTCACTAGTCTCCCACTTACCCAAGGGTATCATGATTGTTCCAGAACTTTTCTAAACTTTAATGTCACTCCATTGACTATATTTCTGACAAAAGCAGCTATCCATCTTTTTTCTTTTTCTGCATGCATTTCATCTGAAAGTTGAAGACTTGAAGAAAAGAGAAATGAGAGCTAGTGAAAGTTTTTAACTATGTTTGATCACAAGATAAATTCTGCATTGAGCAAGATTGGAAGAGTCCTATAAGGGACTATGGGACTTAAGGAAAACAACATATCACAAACCAAATAACTATAAAAATCTTAATCATGAGCCTCTTTTTAACATCCCACAGCACCAAGATATTGAAAAACTAAATTTTAAATCACTTGAATTAGCCTAAGAGATTATTGTATATTTCCTTCAAAGCCCAACTTTCTCCTGTATTTTTAAAATATAGTTGTATTTAAATTTGCAATATGATGAAATTTCCTAGATATAACAATTTCCTTATCAGATTTCACTTTCCTAAAAATAAATATTTGTTATATATTATATGTAGCATACATAAATGATGTATAATTTATAAATCAGTTATATTTTGAAAATGAAACACTTCTCTGAGATGAGGCTGCCATAATAAAGCATATTATTTAAAGTGTCTCCATTGAATAAAGAACTTTGGTCTGAATTTATTTTTTTTCCAAGAGATTTCTTTTCTGTAATTAAAAAAAAAAGATTCATGGACTGCCTAGTCTTTCCATTAAGTGGAAACTAACAGCAGCAACTTTTCCAGATTCACAATGACTTTTCTTTGTTATTCAGAAATTGACTTTGAACAGTATTTTAGAAAGAGTAACCTAATGTCATATGATTTGAAGAGTCTCAAAATTCAATACAAGTAATTTCCATTCCCACAAATGTGGAAATAAGAATAGGATAGGTTACCTGACTACATATATATTAATATATATGAATATTAACATGTTTATATTTTATTGTATTTTTCTATTTGGGAACAGTGTGAAGTTAAAAACAAAGGACTTAAATTGGAAGAACTTCATTCAAAAATTTCAAATCTTAAAGAACTGACCAAAAATCAGGAAACACCACCAGATCTTCAGGTGAGATGACTTTTAACATGAAGAATAATGATTGTAATCATGATGTCAGGTATTTATTGAGTTCTCATATGCAAGTCACTGTACTAGGTAATATCTGTAGAAAAACAAAGCCCTAAGCAAACAAGATGTATCTTGCATGGTGTTTCAAATATTAAAGATTGTCATGATGTTAATATCTAGTGTCAAAAATAAATAATCTGCCAAAATATGCCCTTTGAGTAGTCAATATAATCTTTATATCACTGTTGAATGTTGGGATAGGACTTTATGACATTTAAAAAGTCTTGAGGGGTAACTAGGTGATGCAGTAAATAGAGCACCAGCCCTGGAGTCTGGAAGACCTGAGTTCAAATTTGAATTACCTAGCTGTGTGACCTTGGGCAAGTCACTTAACCCCATTGCCTTGCAAAAGCTAAAAAGAGGAGAGAGACATGATGTATGTATAGTTTAATAATTTTATCAATTTTTTAATTATTAATCATTATTTATGAATTTTATTAATAAAACCAAGAAATTATCCATAAAAATGGTCATTTGACCCTCTCTTTTAGACTAAAGACAATCATCAAGGTGAATTCACAGTTATATCCCCTTCCAAAAAAAGTGCTATTGTTACCTAGAGTCACATCACTCTAGGACAGAGAAAATATCTCTTCACCAACCCACTCCCAGGCTTGGGCTATCTAGACAAAAGAATCTGTTTTATCCAAGCTTGAGTAGAACCCACCTTAGATTAAATTCCTAATAAATTCAGATGAGTTCTGAGCAAGATAGAAAGGAGTCAATTCAGTCAATCAGTAAAGTCCTTCAACAGACTGAACTTTTTAAAATCAGGAATTTGGAAGAATTATAATTCTTACCAAGATATTAATTATTGCTAATCATTTTTCACAACTTCAATATAAAGTAAAGCCTTTATAAATCAGATAATGAACTATTCTGCAAGTTATTGAAAGATATGCAACATAGAAATCACCTAGGAAATGGAGCTTAGTTGATTTATAATCAGATTATGTGGGTATAATACTTCTTCTCAAGAATACTTATATGTGTGGGGCAGCTAGGTGGTGTAGTGGATAAAGCACTGTCCCTGGAGTCAGAAGTACCTAGTTTCAAATCTGGTCTCAGACATTTAATAATTACCTAGCTGTGTGGCCTTGGGCAAGCCACTTAACCCATTTTGCCTTGTAAAAACAAACAGACAAACAAACAAAAAAAGAATACTTATCTGTGCCATTACTTCTCTATCAAAGCTACTCAGACATTAAAAGCAGCAACCAATGTGTATATTTGAAGATATATTTCTTTCTAGAAAACATGCTCAGTTAAAGGTTTCAGGGATTCAAGCAAAAGTGAAAGAATTCACTTAAAAGATCAACTCTGATCCAGAATTTAGGACAAAAGAAATTTATTTATGCATTACTATGGATATTAAATTAATAAGGAAATTGAACAGTATATTTCATAGGGTAATTGTTTGCATTCCCTAAGAAAGGAGCAAAGTCAAGAGAGAAATTATGGACAGTTTTGAGAGAATTGCAGTTGAATGAAATCAGCAACCAGCAGTGTTATCCAGGGCAAGGTTATATAGAATACATTCTGAGAAAGAGAAAAGAAAGGCATTAGGGTGGTTCTAGGGAGGATTAAGGAATGGATAATAGACTGTCAAATCACCTAGACTGTGAATGTCCTGAGGGGTTAACTTCAAAAAGTATCTCTAAGGTAGACAATGGGATGGGAGTAATTATAGCAGCTCAAAGACAAATCCTTTCAGACTACTCTCCTGCAGGAAGTTCATTGACCTCTTCAGCAAAGTACTTCACAGAAGTTCATTGACCTCATCATGTTGACTTCTCCTAACTAACTGAAAAGGAAGAAACATTTTCATTTTAGGCATGAAATACAAAATTCAGAAACATGCCTTGTAGATAGAGTTTAATATAAATTGTCAAAAATCATCATCATCATTACTACAGCATTCCAAAAACTTTCCGCCTAATCCTTGCATTTTAAGAACATTTTATCAAAGTCTTTGTGACCAAGACCCCTTCCCAATCCTTAGAAAGCAACAGCCAAAAAGAAAAAAAATACAAATACCTGGATCCCAATCTTATGGGAAATCAAATTCTCCTCTGTTTTCTGGGGGTACTGACAATGAACTAGCATGATCAGAGACTCTGGGGGGTCCCATTAAATCCAGAATGCCTGGTCAAGTCATGTTTTACAACTTGTTCCACTTTATTGCTACAGATTAAAAATGAGTGGCATATCTTAAATCAGTACAGAAGTTCTGCTTGCAAGAACACTGGAATTTAAAAAGTAAGAGATACCAAGGAAGAACCAGTGTTCAGGAGATACCAAGTCCAAACCAAGGTTTTTGTTAGGAGTCAATCTTTGGCATGATAGGGGGGAACAAATATTAATTGATTTGCCTGATTAGGAATAAGGAAACCTGAGAACAACAGAGTTGAAGAGCCACAGTAAGACTTTTTAATTATTTTCCTTAAAGATTTCTGAGTCTTACCAGCTTTTTAAGGCCATCATGACCATGCAACTGTGATGGACTTCAACTGTTAGTGATACCACAGATAATAGACTCTAGATAGGAATTTTTAATTTTTTAAATCTATATCTAGGATCTTTTTGACAGACTTGATAAAGCCTTCGGATTCCTGTTCAGAATTGTATTTTAAGAGATATTAAATAAAGTACATAGGATTACATATAATTACAATTATACAAAAATACACTTATCAAAATATTTTTAAAACAAACAAGATCACACAACCTAGATTAAGTTAGGGTACCACTCATTAACCTCAGTCCTTGATACTTCCTTGTAGATGCCCAAGACACTATCTCAGACTACAAACTATACCAATTCAATTTAACATAATAACATTCAATTCACCAAGTATATGTTAAACATCCATCCTTTGCAGAGAAAGCACTTAATAAATATTTGGTGAATTTGTGAATTTTCTAGATACTCTACTCTTCTTGCCCAACTATATAGCTTCAATAGCAACTGACCATAGTCCTGCTTAACACTTTAAATTGGACCAATTCCCTGGATTCAGGGTAAACTTCAGCAGACTTTAGTGGCTGGATGACCTAGATACTATAATTTTCTATGATCCTTTCATTGCATCAGTTATATAATATTCTATTTTGTTCTTAGTAATTTTCCTACTTTCATAGATAGGTTAAGGGCAAATAAAATTATTGTGGTTGTCTTTGTTATATATATTTGCTAAATGTTTTTTATGCACTAAAGGAGAAAATTAAAAGCTAATTTTTTCTCTGTTCATTGGAAAAAAGTGTGAACGTTCTAATGTATAATGGAATGAAAGCTCCAGCAGTATTACATTCAACTGAACTTGATATCATTCCGTTCTATTTGATTACTTTTAGTTCATAGAAACAGATTTAACACAAAAACTAGAACATGCCAAAGAAGTAACTGAAATAGCAAAAGGAACCCTGAAAGATTTTACTGCCCAAAAAATGAAGTTAGAAAAATTTATTCATGAAGTTGAAACTTGGCTTGCAAAAATTGAAGAATCTTTACTGAATTGTGCACAAACTCAGAATTGTGAAAGTTTAAAAAAAATAAAGGTGAGTAATAAATTTATCTTTAAACTATATTGTTTGATAATCATATTTAATAATATTAATGTTATTAATCCTATATTCTTGCATTATGAAATTTCAGCCAGTATGATAAACCAAATCTTGAAGTATTATGTGAACGCTGGATATCAGAACAACAGATTACTCAAGTCATAGAACACATGTAGCATAAAGGGTCACTTGGGAAAAAAACAAATTCTGGTCAGAGTTTCAAGGTTTCTCTTGGCTAATTCACTAATTAGATAAACCATTGGCAAATGTTGAGAACATATGACCTTGTAACACCATTATGGTCTGAAAACAGTCACTAATATTTAGTGACTATTAGTCACTAATAATAATAATAATAATAATAATAATAGTCACTAATATTTTGTCTCTGTAAAATTCTGAACCTTTCAGAATTGATTTTCAGATCTCTAAATAATACCACCTTGTTATGATTATCCCTTCTACATTGGGGGAAGGCTGGGTAAGGCCGGGAATGAGCTGG
The DNA here is from genome assembly GCF_037893015.1 of Macrotis lagotis. Classification (NCBI taxonomy): domain Eukaryota; kingdom Metazoa; phylum Chordata; class Mammalia; order Peramelemorphia; family Peramelidae; genus Macrotis; species Macrotis lagotis. The sequence continues at coordinate 167,087,646 of NC_133662.1, read as the reverse complement.
TTAGGGATATTGCACCCCTGAGATCTGGAAAATCTGCATAAAATCTTTTTGGCCCTCCCTTTGTATCAGAGAAATGTGAATTTTTTCTTTTTCTTTTATTGAATGTTTACAGTATTGATAGATAAAATAAATTAATATTATATAATACTATGCATATATTTAAAGCATTTCTATATTTCAAGCTTCTATGTTTATATACTGATTTTCATGTATCATCTGCAGCTTCCACAAAACCCCCCCAAAAAAATTCCCATTTAATGTCTTATACCAATCTGCTATTTATCAAAACTGTAATGGGGAAAGTTGCAACATGGAAGGGAAATCTATATTAAATTTTTATCATAGTAGAAAGAGTATTGGGTTTGTAGTTTGAGGATGTTGGTTTAAAACTCAACTCTTCCATTTATTATTTGTGTGACCTTGAAGCAAGTCTTAACCTCACCAGATCTCAGATTTAGATATATTGGGTCCATTCATTTATACCATAAGACTGTTAGATACTAAGGATGATCCCTTCCAGGTCTAGAACCAAGAGAACAATGCACACATTAACAACAACACTGTGAGATGATCAACCTTGATGGAAGCAGCTCTCCTCAGCAGTTCAGAGAGCTAGGACAACTGTATTAGACTGGTTCTAGACAATGTTAATCCCATCCAGGGGAAACTAAACAAAACAAAACAAAACAAAAAACAAAAAAAAAACTTTCAGAATCTGATGAATCCTTTATAACAATGTTCTTTTATGCATCTCTTTCTCTTAATCCTAATTCCTCATATAAAAATGTTTAAACTATAAACATGTTTATCAAAAATATGCATATATAATGCTCACCTGGTTATTTGCCACTGAGGGGAGAGGCATGGGAAGGGAGGTGGGAAGGGAATTTTGTAACTTAAAAATATACATGTATATATGGATGAAAATAAATTATTTAAAAAAAAATTTTAGCAGAAAAAAATAAAAAAAATTTAAATAATAAAAAAGTCTTAACCTCACTGGACCTCAGATTTAGTACATTGAGTCCATTCACCTATATAGTAAGACTGTTAGATGCTAAGAATGATCCCTTCCAGGTCTAGAGCCTGTGATTTTTCTCAAGCATTCCCTATTGACAGGTCAGAAGTGATTTTGAAGGCATGAATTAGAAACAGCAGCCTTTTCTGAGCCAGGACTCATCATAAATCACAATCTAGTAACCCAAGTGAAACATTCACAGATTTTAGGATAGACAAGTTATGAAAGACAAGTTTCTGGTCATCACTAATGAAAGTTTAGCATCACCTTGCTAAAGCTGGCCTTAGAACATGTGGGAAAGGAAAGATGGTACTTTCCCATACTAGTGCTAATCCTTTTCCTTCCCATAAATAATTTGTATTTAAGCTTCTTGAGGTCAGTTTCATTACCCTGGTGCCTAGAATTGTGCCTGCTACATAATAGGGAATTAATAGGATTTTTAAAACTGTTTTTTTTTACTGATGTGCTTGTTTGCCAACTGTTACCACTTCCTGAGACATCCTTTGTAAAGCAATTGAGTAAAACTAATAATGCCGGGCAGCTAGGTAGCACAGTGGATAAAGCACCAGCCCTGGAGTCAGGAGTACCTGGGTTCAAATCCAGTCTCAGACACTTAATAATTACCTAGCTGTGTGGCCTTGGGCAAGCCACTTAACCCCATTTCCCTTGCAAAAAATTAAAAAAAAACTAATAATGCAGGGAGAATAACACTCCATATCTATAGCAATCCCTACTCTTCTATTTTTTCTTCTCTCTGTCATCTACCACATTGAAAAAATATAAGAAAAATAAATTTCCTGTAACAAATATGTATAGTCAAGCAAAACAAATTATCTCAATGGTTATATATAAATTAGACCTCCACATATATACAGATACATACATACATACATTGTATGTATGTTACATTGTATGTTTGTGTTCATGTGTATATACATGTGTGCTTTTTGGCAGACATCTCTAAGCTACTTGACTGAATTTACCAGCATAGTATATGAAATGGAGTGTTATAGTTCCCTGACCATAGATTAGAAATGTAGAAAAGGGATGATGAATTATCTAACTAAACAAAGTAACAGGCTCTTTAAATTTGTTTAATCTGAATTCAGATAGGCTAGCTATGTTATTTAATTTTAAATTGTCACAAGCAACCCTAACCCTGGACAACCCTCCCATCTGCTGATATATGTACACTAGATCATATGGTGGACCAAGGGAACATGTAGATGTCTGGAAGCATTTTCATTCCTTTGTGATGTCTGTAGCCTTTATAGCTTACTTTTGTTCTTTAGGAAATGCAAAAAGAACTTCAAAGTCAGCAGAGCAGCATTAATTCAACACAAGAAAATCTTAACAGCCTATGTCGCAAGTACCATTCAGCTGAGCTGGAGAGCTTGGGCAGTACAATAACTCTGCTAATAAAGAAACATGAAGCTGTCAGTCAACTTGGCTCCAAAACACAGTCCTGCCTGCAAGAGTCTCTGGAAAAACACTTCACTGGTGAGCCATTCTGGATGTTATAGGGGACAGTTAGCTCACAGAAAAAATCCTGATCCAAATGCTGCCTTAGAAACTGCCAATACAAGCTTGCAAACAGGTTGCAGGGGCATCTTGTGAGATTTTATGTTTCTCTAAATGTTTAATAAAAGTGTTATGAATGATAGACTTTAGTTATTCCCATCACCATTGGGTGGTAGAAAAAATGTATCCTCTTGGTGAAAGAAATAAAACTACTCTCTTTTCTCTCCTCAGTATCACTCATTCAAGTATAGGAATTCCTTCCCTAAAGTAAACAGCTTCCATTTCCAAGGGAATATGCTGCAAATCTCATTTGCCATAATATAATCAATAGAGGAAATTTATAGGAAAGCTATTACTCTGGACAAGTTAGAAAATCACCATTGATGTGTAACAGGAATTCTGCCTCTGAGCTATAAAGTTCTGGTTGTGTCCTAATTACTCATTATAATGGCAATGTGCCCAAAAATGACAGAAGGAGGAAATGTTCTCACTCCTTGCTGTATAGAGCATTCCTCAATCAGTTTTGAAGAACTTGAGGTTTCCCTTTAAAATGCAGAAGTAACTACCACATATTTCAATTTTTTGAAAAAAAATTTTCAATTAAAATATTGTCTTCTTTCTTCCAATTGAAAGGTATCACAACAGGATACAATTCATTTCATTCTAGAAATATAAATTATTGTTCATTCATCTATGATCATTTCCTATCATTATGATACCTAATTATGATTCTAGAAATCATCTGGCTACATTTCATTAGAATAAGGTCACTTGATGACCATATCTAAATTCACTGTGGTAATTTTTGGAAGCTTGTTTCATGTCTTAACATTATATTTTTGCTCTTTGTTCTCTTTCAAAAGAATCTATGCAGGCATTCCAAACATGGTTTTCTGATGTGAAGGCAGCAGTGAGAGAATCATCAGATAGATCTGGGGACAGCAAAATCATAGAGGCAAAGCTACAGAATTTACAGGTAGGCTCCCCTTGAGCAGAAAAAGTTGGCAAATTTAGGTGTTTTTCCTGATAGGTTGGTAATAAGCGGTGCTTCCATGTCAGGACCGAACCAGAAAAGTAAAGAGTCAGTTCTTTACATGTGGGTTAATATGCTTCTGCCTTCGCCCATCTCCTCTTGTTTTTTTTTTTTTTTCTCCCCTTCTAAAGAAGTGATGGCTATCATATAAAGGAAGTATAAAAGAATTCCTATGAGACATACTGTTTCTTTTTTATTTTTTAAATTATTTTTATTCCCAAATCTCTTCTCCTTTTTTTCTCAGACTTCTATATTGATAAGGCAAGAAAAATGAAAAACATTTCAAATATATAGAGAGACACTCTATTTCTGATTCTTTGTTTTTAACTTATATTTTCTGTTCTACCGTCATCCGTTATAAAAACTTGTTTGTTTTTTAATCTATGGTCCTAAAAGGATCATTGCTCTAAAATATAAAAATTCCACATTTATTAAGCATATATTAAAGGTATCATGAAAGAATTGTATAGTAGAAAGACTTCACCTGGAGAGAATGAGGGATGACAGATGAGACAACCAGAGTGATCCACCAAAGGTGCCCTCTTGATATCAGGGAAAAAGTGAGAAGTTCTTCCATAGTATTGGGAGGACATGATCAAGAGTTGCATAGGAAGAGCAAGCATAAATGTGTTGCAATTGCATTAGAAAAAGGAGCTCCAGAACTGATGAGATCACTGGGCAGTTTGATTATGTGGTTGCTACTGAGCAAAGTACTGAAGAATTAGGGGTGGAAGAAAGGTGGGGTAAGTGTTTATAAGAAGCAGAATTTAAAGTTTAGTTGGGAATAACTCTGATACTTGAAATTAAAAGCAACACAAAGTCATATGCAGACCATTGTTAGATCCTAGATTTTGTGGGGGGAAAAAGTATACAATAGGAATTCCAGATGGAAAAAAGAAACATGAATTAATCTTGTACATTGATGTTGTTGCTGCTGTTGCTAATGTTTCCTTTAAACAGAGCATTTTGGACTCGATTAGTGATGGCCAGAACAAACTTGATGCAGTGACTCAGGAAGGACAGAATTTATATGCTTATTTACCTAAACAAATTGTGAGTAGTATTCAGGAGCAGATTACAAAAGCTAATGAAGAATTTCAAGCATTCCTGAAAGATTGCCTTAAAAGTAAACAGTCTCTTCAGGATTGTGCTACAGAACTTGGAAGGTAAGTTATTCTGAACAATTATAAACAATTACTTTCATTTGACTTAGGGAAGGGAATGAGCAAAGAAGATTCAAAATTATGATTTTTAAGAAAAGAGAAATGTTTTCTTCATTCAACTAGTCAACATATATTTATTTATCACAGTGAGCCAGGTTATCTGCTAGGTGCTAAAGATTCAAAAACAAACAAAAAGAAAAAAGGAAAGAAACAGTTTCTGCCCTCCAAGAACTTACCTTCTATCCATGGTTTAATTAGGGTTGAATTTAAGACTTCATTTATATTAGAATAATAAGTGGTTATTATGTGGCTCTTTGTTGCAATGAGTTAATTTCATTGGCAAATGTGAGTGGCATATGTAAATAAAGAACACTTGTGGGTCTGTTTATACTTACCATGGGATTATTATTTTATTATAATAAATTCAAAATTCTAATAGTAATAACTAACCAATAGTATATAAATTAAATAAGCAAATATAATTATAATCTCCTAATTGCAGGGTGTGAGTTTTTTCTTTGTTTTACATAAACATTTTAGCCATTGATTGAAAATATAAATTCCTATATCCACTGGTTTAGTGCTATATGCTAAATTCATTTTATTTCTTCTATTAAACTTGATGTGGACTCATTACAGAATATAATAGTAAATGTTGTGGAATATAATGTTAAAAATAAAATTAATTTTTCTAAAATGTTATTTTTTGGTCTTAACAGTTTTGAAGATCAGCACAAGAAACTCAGTCTGTGGATTCATGAAATGGAAGAAAAATTAAGCACAGAAAATTTTGGAGAATATAAACAGCATATTCCTGAGAAGAAAAATGAAGTTCATAAAGTTGAAATGTTTCTGGGAGAACTGCTAGCTGCAAAGTATGATGAGAAAATGTGCTTGTACCATTCTCTCTGGGTTTTTTTCCTTATTTATCTATTTGCATATGTCTAATGTGCAAGTGAATTTTATGAAACATTCTTCATTGTTTTGTAGTATAGCTGAAAAATCATCAGATTGTGTTAAATCAGGAGACCTAGGTTCGTGTCCTGCCTATGAAATTTTCATTGACCTTGGACATGAAATCTGATCTCTCAGGGTTTTGGTATACCTGATCTGAAAAATTGTGTTATAATACTTATCCTACATATCTTGGGTTTGTTATGAGGAATTTATTAAGATATCAAATGAGAAAGCTCTAAAAATATTGAGTTGCAGTCATAATGATTTATACTATGATTTATGAAAGTTAATATTGCCTAATAGATGGTAAGTTGAACTTAAGGTAGAAGATCTAATTTCACACCCTACCTAAAACATCTATTGGTGTTATGACCCTGGGCAGGACACTTAATTTCTTAGTGCTCTATGCAAGTCTCTAAGGTACAAAGAAAGTGCTGATCTGCCATGGTACTGAGATGATGTATTCACCCATGAATTCTATCTATAAATGAATTTAAAGACTCACTCCCTATCCTTATCCCCATAAGGTTCTTCATAGTGTACAAAATGCTTTTCACACTATAACCATCAAAGATTTTTAAACCAGTAATGGTGATAAAGAGATTACTCTAGTTAAGTCAGACATAGTCTTATTAATAATTATTATATTAATAATTAGAAATTATAACAGCTACAATTATATTTATATAGTACTATAACATATGCTAAGTATGTGTGATTTCTTTTAATCTTCACAATAACTATGGGAGGTAAATGCTATTACTATTTCTATTTTAAAGATGATGAAATTGAGACCAAGAAGTAACAGAAATTTCCATTGTAACATATGATATTTGAATTTTAAAAAAAAATAAGCAATCTTTTAAAACTCTTTTTACTTGAATTCAAATTTCTTTACAGTCTGTCCCAACATAAATTTCTTCACTATTTCAAAAATCTCTATTTCTCAACATGAAACTCTTCACATTAACCAACTAGTTTTATACCTTGAACACTACCTTCATGTCTCAGGCATTGCTACTCCAGGACCTTTATATAAATTGGTCCCTGGTTCCCCAGATTCCATCCTGTTTCTCCATTTGGTCAACTGCTGTCTTTTGTTTAAGGCTTTTCCCTGATCATTTTGATCCATAATTATCTCCCTTTTCTCTGAACACAAAAGTACATTTATATGTCTCAATTTGACAATTAATTATATATGTCCTTGTGGCACTTCCATCATTTACTGCTTTGTCCTTTATAGTTAATTTATGTTTAGACCTGTATTTTTACTATTTATTTATACCTGGAGAGTTAATATGGTCTAGTGGGTAGATTTATGAATTAGACTAACCTTGGTTCAAATCTTGCTTTTGAAGCTTTCTAGCTATGGGGTTGTTTGTAAGTCACAACCTTCTTGAGTTTCAGTTTCCACATCTGATCTGTAAAAACTCTTCCTCCTCCTTCATTTCTTCTTTCCTCTCTTCCTCCTGTCCTTCCTTCTTTTTTTCCTTGTACTTCCTCTTCTTTTCCTTCGTTTTCTATTCCCTCATTTTATTTTATTTCTTCTTTCTTCCTCTTCTCATTTTTATTCTTCCTTCTTCCTTCTTTTGAATTTGAACTTTGGAGATAGAAGGGACTTCAGAAGTCATTCATTTTATATTTGAGGAAAACTGAAGTGCAAAACAACTTACATTAGGGTATCTGGATGCCATCAGCAGAACCAGGAATTTTACTCAGATGTTTTGCCTCCCAACCCTATACTCTTTCTACATTATTACTCTCCTGTCTTGAATTCTGTCATGTCTCTTGCAGCAGATTGCACATTTCTTCACAACTTGGTTTATATTGTTTATGAACCTAGTATACTACTATACACATGGTAAATATAGTCACTAAATACTGACACTCTGTTCATTACTTTAGATTATTTTTGTTTGTTTGGTTGGTTGTTTTGTCTATTGAGTCATGTCTTTTTTCTTGCGGTTTCCCATGAAGATAACACTTATAGTCTTGATCTAATTAACACTCTACTTTAAACAGTCAAATTAACCAACCCAAATATTTGTACACATAGACACAACTCTATGTTTAATAGGAAATAGTTCAATTATGACATGGATCAGTATTAACAGGATATAGATATAACATCACATCCCCTGCAGTAACTGAATTAGGTTAAAAAACAAATGTTAGCTATGTACCAAATCATAGCATTTAAAGAATTATAAACTATATGTAATGCTTCATTTCAGTCCCTTTTGGCCTGTTTTCCCTGTCCTTCTTTGAGATTCAACTCAAATATCTCCCCTCCTTCAGGAGGCTTTTCCCAGTCCTGCAGCCTTTAGTACCTTCCCTTCTGAGACTAACTACCATTTGTGCTGAATATGTCTTGTACATATGGCACATAGATGGAGCAATGGATAGTCTTTGAGTAAGGAAGACTAGAATACCTATCCTGCCTCAGACACATTCTAGCTGGATGACTGAACAAGTCACTTAACTTCTCTCTGACTCAGTTTCCTACTCCCTAACATGAAGATAATAATAGCATTTACCTCCAGAGTCCTTGTGAGGATCAAATGAGACAATGTATGCAACATGTTTTATAAATCCCTAAGTTGAAGGAAAGCTAAGATGGTTGTTATTATAATAATTATTATTATTATATGTACATAAATATTTATATGTCTCCTTTATTAGATTTAAAGCTTCTCAAGGGTAAGACCATGTTTTAATGTGAATCCCCAGACATGCCTAGCACATAGTAAGCTCTTAATAAATGTTTCTTGTTATTTTTATCACAGTGTATAGCTTTAGTGAATGGTAGCAAGGTGGTTAAAGTAGATAGAATGCCTGGGCCTGAAATCAAAAAACATGGGTTCAAATCTGAATTCAGATATTTGACTAGCTATATGACTCTTGGAATGTAATTTAAATCTCTGTTTGACTCATTTTCTTCTACTGTAAAGTGGGATGCTTCATAGGGTGATGAGGAACAAATGACATTATACTTGAAGAAGGTATATAGCACAGTCCCTAATACATAATAGGCACTTATAAAGCTCCTTTTTTTTCTTTTCTCTCTCATTGTCTGTCTAGATTCTTACATTAGTTGCCCATATTGTTGAATGTAAATTTCTTTCTTCCCCCTCATAATTTTAGAGAGTCCCTTGATAAGCTTTCTCAAAGAGGGCAGATTTTAAATGAAGAAGGCCATGGAGCTGGAAAAGAAGTACGTCTGGTTGCTCATCTCTTCACTGGTTATCAGAATTTGCTCAAAATTACAAAGGAGAAATTAAGAACTTGCCAAGTAGCTCTGCAAGAACACCAGGCCCTGGAAGAAGCCCTTCAAGGCATGTGGTCCTGGGTGAAAGATGTTCAAGACAAATTGGCTTCTGCTGAAAGCACTGTTGGCAGCAAAGCCACCTTAGAGAAACGATTGTTACAAATACAGGTATGAGCCTCCTAACAAATAGAAAAGACTATACACACACACACACACACACACACACACACACACACAGCCAACTTTCTTGGATCTTAGTCCCTACTGTATTTAATCTAAAGAAGTCAACAAAGCAACAAGACTTATGATAAATGCTGTGGACACAAAGAAAGGCAAAAAATGGTCCTTTCCCTCAAAAAGCTCATTCATAATGCAAGAGACAACATTCAAAAAACAATGTACAAATAAGATATATTCAAGATAGACTGTAGGTAATATCAGAGGCAAAGAACTACCATTCAGGGGAAAGAAGGGTGAAGATGTAGTTATTTGTTTTTCCTGCCTGTTAAAATGGAATATATTGTAGGTTTGGGGGCGTTTTTTAAAAATCAGATTTTCCAATTCTAATAAAGCTTTCTGTTTCCTACCCCTTTCCCCAACTGTTTTCATTTTATATTCACCTTCCTTTTATTTTTGAAAAAAATTCTTAAATAATTATTTAACAATTTATCTTTAGTTTTAGTCATACATATCCACTTAGCAAATCACTTTATTGGGAGGGGGTTTTAGGATTTCTGCATTGCTCTTTTAGAATCTTGAAGTCAGTGAGTTGTTCCCTGAATTGATGTGCAGTATAGAATCTTTTTTCATAGATATTGAAGCAAAGGAATGACAAAATAAAAAATTTGAAAGTAACTAGGAAAAGTGTGTTTAAAAATTATTCTGAACTTTAAATCTTCATTCTCTTTTTATAGGAGATACTTTTGATGAAAGGTGAAGGTGAAGTAAAATTGAATATGGCCATTGGGAAAGGAGAACAGGCCTTGAAAAGTAGCAACAAAGAAGGCCAGAAGGTGATTCAGACTCAACTACAGACACTTAAAGATGTGTGGGATAATGTCATGATTGCTTCCATCCATGCTCAAAGGTACTTTTTGTAGGGTTGTGTTTGGTTTTTTTGGCCTGTTTTTTTTTTTTGCATTGGAAGCAAAATTCAGTAAGATGGAATTAATTGAATATGAGATGAGTTAAGATCAACATGTTTTTGGAAGACTTCCTTTTAAGCAGCTGACTGACTCTGCTGTTTTCAGTGTGTGTGTGTCTCTCTCTCTCTATGCATATTGCATAATATTACAGCACACAGTTGTCTGTTTAAAAGGAAATCATGGAGCCAAGTTGACATTAATTTGGAGTCACTAAAATGGACCAAAAGAGTAAAGAAAAGCACAGGGAGAAAAACGTATCATAACATTTGGTTGAATCTCAAAAATATTATTTGTATGTCTTAGACACCATATTCAATAAAGGCACATAGTCCCAACATAAACTTGCCAGTCCAATTCTGGATTGCAAAGCCAACAAGCAACATTTTTCAGAAAATTTTTACCAAATGAGTCAATCTCCAGGTCACCCACAAAGCAGTGATTATTTGGGAGTATTTCTATTCATCTAGGTAAGGCAAATAAATAAGTTGCATATACTAGAGTTACCTATCAGCTAAGAATGATTACCTGTGATTTAATTTACCAGGTATTCAGGATGAAACTTGGTAGAATTTCAGTGAAAATTAATGCTATTTTTTTAAAAAAAAATCATTACCATGTAGATGGAATGTTAGATCATTCCACAGGGAAGCAATATTTTCATTGCATTTATGCAAAATTTAATTTAAAAAATTATTTTTAATTTATAGAATTAAGAATTTCTGTAACAAAATATAATAAAAATTATTGCATTTGAAACTGCAAATTTATTATGTACAGCTTTCAATTAGTTATCAGGTAAATAACTTTATTTATTTTTTTCTTCCCTCCCCTCCCCTGAACTAGAGATGGCTTACCATTAGACACAAATATGCATGTGTATGTATGCATATATGCCTGTATATGTGTTCACGTGTGTGTGTTTGTGTAAAATTATTCAATATATACTTCTATTTAGCACTTTTTTCTTTGGATGCCAATGGAGTCTTTCTTCATGGGTCCTTTGCCATTAATTTGGGTATTTGTAATAGTCGAAATGACAATGGATCGAAGTTGTTCTTCAAAATGACATTCACTCAAAGTTGTTCTAAAATGAGTATTGCTGCTATTCTATCCAGTGTTCTCTTGGTTCTATTCATTTTGTTTTTCATTATTTGATAATAATAATAATAATAATAACAATAATAATAATAGTGTTATAGGACTTGACTTTCTGTTACCAATAATTAACACAGTGGATCATAGCTAGCACTTAATAAAAATGTTTATTGCTTGCTTGATTTCTTTTTTTTTTAAACTAACCAGAAAACTAACTAACCTTTACTCTATATAACTTTCATTTTAGTTCTTTAGAGTCTGTGATTGCCCTGTGGAATGATTATATGGAGAGGAAGATCCAGTTGGAGCAATGGATGGAATCAGTGGATGACAAAGTAGAATATCCCTTACAGCCCCAGATGGGACTGAAAGAGAAATTTTCCCTCCTGGATCACTTTCAGTCCATTGTTTCAGAGTCAGATGAACATGTTGGAGCCCTACATCATGTAATTGAAAAATCCATAGAACTCTATGAGAAAACTGAGGATGATTCACTTAACGAAACTGCTCAGGAGGAACTGAGAACACAGTTTAATGACCTCAGCACTGTTGCAAAGGTAAATGACATGTTATTTTGAAAAAAGAATCCAACTAAAGAAATCCAGATAAGTATCATCTTTGGCCTCCTTCCTTTTGTAACTGGAATCCTTGCTGGTTGAATGTTGGGTAAAATTAGCTGATTTAAAATTAGTACCTCCCTTGAGCAAAAAATCATCATCATAGTAATTTCTTTACTATGTACTTCATTGTAACTATACATCTAAACTTTGGAATGACTTTGGCTTTTGCTCATTGTCTTTCTTTTCCTCCATTTCTTTAAGTCAGCTCTATACTGTATCAAAGGAAGCTAGGTGAAGCGGTGAATAATTTACTGGACTTAGAAAAACTCAACTTCCTGAATTCAGATCTAGCCTCAGACATATACTGGGTGGACAAATGGTTAGAGCACTGGACTAAGAATCAGGAAAATTCATTTTTCATGAGTGCAAATCCAGTCTCAAACACTTACTAGACTTACTGGGCAAGTCACTTAAACTTAACCCCGTTTTCCTCTGTTTTCTCATGTGTAAAATGGCAACCCATTCTAGTATCTTTGCCAAAAAAAAATCTCAATTGGAGTCATGGAAAATTGGACATGAATGAAATGGCACAACAACAGACCTTGGGGTACTCACTTAACCCTCTTTGCCTCAGTTTCCTCATCTGTAAAAATGACCTGGAAAAGAAAACAGCAAACCCCAAATTGTTTCACAAAGAGTTGGGTATCACTGAAATGACTGAACAATGCTATAAACATTTGCTAAATGCATACATGAAACCTACTCTATTTAACAACTGGAACAGGAAGATGAAAAACAATATAATTGATAACCCCCAATAATTTATAGTTTATTTGGATAACCCCCAATAATTTATAGTTTATTTGGAGTTATGTCTTGTATATAAATGAGTCATGGAAGTTTGACAGGGATGAAAGAGAGATCCAGATAAAATATGCTTTAAACAAGTGTTTTAAAATGCTTTATCAGTCTATCTTGGCATACTTGAGGAAAGAGGGATTACTTTAAACTGAGGAAATTGGGGAATGCTTCAGGGAGGAGTTTGCATTTTTAGTGAGGTTGATCTAGGTAATTTCTGGAGTCCCAGCTATATGAGCTTCTGGGATTCTGTGAATTGTAATAATGTGAGGAGTTGCTAGGTGGTGCTATGAATTGAGTGCAGGACTTGGAGTCAGGAAGATCAGAGTTTAAATCTGGCTTCAAAAACTTACCATTTCTGTGACTGCAGGCAAATCACTTGACTTCTGCCTGTCTTGGTTTCTTCACTCTAAAATGGGGATAATAATTGCATCTATCTACTAGGGTTATTGCATCTATGAAATGAGATAATATTTGTAACAGGCTTTGCATATCATAAAGGGATATATAAATTTAGTATCATTATCATCACATTATTAATAATAGTAATAATACATAATAATACTATCTAGGTCTCTTGAATCTTTCTAGTACTCTTTTCATTAGTATTCTTACTACTATTGATAAGTGATCAGTGGACTTAGCACAAAAGACTTGCTCTAATGCCACACAATGCTAGGGAGGTGACCCTCAGTGTATTCTAGGAAAAGGCAAGCTCTGGCAAGATCTAAAAATCCTAAAGAAGTATTGAAAATGGTTCCAATGATAGACAGATTCCTTTTAGTGTAGGAAGGTATTGGGATTCTTCCCAGTAGTCTGGTCATCAGGTGATATTTTCTTCCTTTCTTCCCTCTTTCTTTCCTTCCTTCCTTCTAAGCCCCCTTCCTTTCCTTCTTCTCTTCCTTCTTTTCTTACCTTCACTATTTTCCTTTTTTATTTTTTATTTTTTTGTCTGTGACATTCAGTTAGTCAATAAGATTTATTAAGTGTATTTTATGTACCAAGAACTGCTCAGGGGAACAAAGAAAGCCAAAACTAGTCTTTGACTTCAAAAATAGAAAAAAATATAAAATGTATCTCAGCACCCCCAATTTTTTTTTATTTTTAGGGGGGTTTTTTGTAAGGCAAACAGGGTTAAGTGGCTTGCCCAAGGCCACACAACTAGGTAATTATTAAGTGTCTGAGGTCGGATTTGAACTCAGGTACTCCTGACTCCTGGGCCGGGGCTCTATCCACTGTGCCACCTAGCTGCCCCCCCCCCCAAATTTTTTGATGAGGAGGCAGATGAAAGCATGTGTGCTGACCTGTGCAGTGACAGTGGCATAAAAGGAAGCAGGCATTAGTAATAATGCCATTTGTAAACAATTACTGAAACTCTAAATGTTTCCAGTCTGTGTAGAGGAGGTACCATATAAATGCATCTTCTTCTTTCTCTCCAATGGATCAGGATAGAACAAAAAATTGAACTCTTGTTCCACAGAAATTAAAATAATTTCAACAACTATTAACAACACTAGGCACTAGAGATACAAAGAAAAAAATAATGTGTTCCTGACCTCAAAGAACCTGCATACTACTGGGAGAAAATATTTATTCAAAAGCAAATTGTTTTTTTTAAAAAAATTATCATTATTGACTTCAGATCCTGAAGAAGCAATTATTCTCTTCTGTCTCATCATCACTATGCAGTATCAAATGTATTCTAAATGGGTAGTTATATCTCAAGTTTTCAGAATAATAGAGAAACAAAAAAGACAATCCACAGTCCAAACTTACATATCAGAATTTCAAATTTATTGAAGACCTTTAGGAGTCATAAACAATTGGGTTATAAAACTTGAGGTTGGTCTTCTCAGTGCTATCCCTAAACCAACTCATGTCTCTGGTACAACACTAAGTGTAGGCCCAGTTTGTAGCATGACTACAAGACAATGTCACAACTTTTCCCTTAAACAATGAAAGTCCTATTTCTAATGTATTTTGGTTGTATCATCAATTTTCCTGCTTCTGTCTTTCATAAAACTTTGCAGATCTCAGTCCCTTCTTGATTGGACTATTATTGTAATGTCCTCAGAATTGGTTTTCCAGATTCTGATTATAAGCTTTTCCAAGCAAGTTGCCAAAATATTCTTTCTGGGAAAAGGTTAGACTGTACTTCTCTTGCTTCCTAATCTTTAGGGATTCCCTTTTCCCTGTGTGATAAAATACAAATTCTTCAGTCTGGTATTTAAGGTCATTCACAGCATGGCTTCAACCTAATTGCATTCTATATTTTAGTTCCACCTGTGATTTAATTGTTATAGAGAACTCCTGATTTGGAAACTTCCTCCCCTGATGCAGATGGGCAGCTCATCAGTAGCTGAGAGTCTCATTGAGTTTTCATACTCACACAGATTGTATATGTATAGCTGATCTAGGACTTTCCTTCAAAGCTTCTTAATTCTAAGGCCATTAGTAATTCTGCTATATTTTCAACTATTTTCTTTTTCTCTTTGTTATATATCAGCTAGCTTTTATTCATATATATATGCATATATCTGTGTCAAATACATATATGTAGTCTTATCATTTGTGAGATATGTTATCTAGCACTTGGTACTAGAAGCTGAATATAGAGAGTGAAAAATATGTGCTCTTCCTCAATTTTTTTTCTGTTTCATCCTTGAACTTGATATATTTGAGTTACTTGTGAAAAAATTGCTTAGAAGATCAAACAAAAAAAGATCAAACTGATAGTTTATTGAGATATGTTGGAAAATATAGATAAAATCTAATCTATTTCTCTAATTCCCTAATCCCAACAACAATGTATTATTCTGAACATCTTTCTCTTTCATTGTCAGGAGAAAATGAGGAAAGTAGAAGAGATTGTGAAAGACCATCTGATGTACATGGATGCAGTTCATGAATTTACAGATTGGCTCCATTCAGCAAAGGAAGAACTTCACCGCTGGTCAGATGCATCAGGAGATTCATCTGCCATCCAGAAAAAATTATCCAAAATTAAGGTCTATGTTCCTTGAATAAGATATGCCTGAATAGAAGAGTACATTTTTTTTATGTTTCTGCAAGGCAAATGAGGTTAAGTGGCTTGCCCAAGGCCACACAGCTAGGTAATTAGTAAGTGTCTGAGGCTGGATTTGAACTCAGGCTGGATTTGAACTCAGGAACTCCTGACTCCAGGGCTGGTGCTCTATCCACTGCACCACCTAGCCATCTCTGAAGAGTACATTTTTAAACCAAGTTTTACAAGATACATTCCCTTTTTCTTTTTGAAATGAACTTGCACTTTCCCACTTTAAAGTTTACTTACCCCAGTGTCAGATTACTAATGAGTATGCAAAAGGAAAGGGGAATTAAAAAAGAAATTAAACGTGTGAACAAAACATAACATTGTTCCTTTATGTTCCAGTATACAACAGTGCTTATTGAAAAATGATGGTGTGAAAGACTGGGAAAATAAATCTATTTGAGCTGGCTGAGAAATCCAAATACTATTTCCTAGTACAGTGAAAGAAAACTCTCCGTTAGGTAATCTAATCAGTGCAGGTGAACAGTAAACTGGCAATGTCACTATGGATGAATGTCTGGTTTTGCTACAGTAGCCAACTATGAGATACCATATAAAGCACAATCTCTTGCCAAGGCATCAATGTTTTCCTCTCATATATAAAATTTGCCATAGATCTCTCATTGTGAAGGACTTGGAAACCACCCAAAACCTTTTGATGTATTGAAAAAATGGTACAGATTTGGTATAGAAAAAAGGGTGTAGATAAAATAAACCTTTTTATTTTTCCCTCAAAAAATAAAATAGTTTGTTTTATAAAAAAAACTAGAACAAGATGGACTTATCAATGATTTTGTCACATGATTTAATGTGATAGCATAAAGGAGGCAAGGCAGTAAAGTGGTTTAGGTAAAAATCAGGCAAGTCAGGTTTTGGATGTAAATGCCTCACAATTCAGAACACAGAAACATTTAAAGTTCCTGAATGATAACTGTCACCATTGCAACCAAGGTTGCATTCCTTTAAATTCTCTTTTTAATGAATTCCTTTGAAATTCTGCTCGCATCTTAACTATTAAATATAACTTTCACTGTTTTCTGAAAAAGAATTCCTGAAATTATTCGCAAATACCGTAACTACCAATAAAAAAATAATGTATGGAAAAATTGGGGGTTGCAAATTGGGAAAAGAGTGAAAGAATGAAATGCATGCTCATTATTTAAATCAAGTATTTCAGATCATGCCTGAGCTGGTCACACGAGATATTTTTTGTTGGCATAAGACCTCAAGGAGGAAGACAAAAATCCTTCATCCCTTCAGCCCCAATCCACCATCTAATCTAAACACTACTCACAGTTCTTTAAGTGTGGAAACTATAAAGTAAAATTTGAATTTATTTCAGACAGGAAAAGGGAGTCACTTAAATAGTCTAGTAAACTATATATAAAAATCTAAATGAAGGAGCAGGATCCCTTTACACCTTTAATCTTTCTTATGGTCCCACTCAAACATTCCAAGTGTCATTTGAATGGAATTGGAGAAAAGTATAATTGTGGAAGAGATACAAGAATCAGATGGCAATACTTTGATGCAGAACATAATTGTGAGAACCTAGAACATTTTAGGAAATGTTTTTGGAAACAGATTAAGAAAGCTGACAACCTTTGATTTTCAAATGTGAAAATTGTTTATAAATAAAAATTGATTATAAAACTAAAATACATTTATAAAATCATCCCGTGTTTTTTCCCAAATTATTTTCTTACATGGTGCAATTAAAGGAGCTTCTCGTTAGTGTTTTTGGAAAAGATTAGGACTTGATAAATATTAGAAACCAGCTAAGAAATCTGTGTGTTCATAACTCATTGTACTAATTAGATTAGAGCATTTACCTTGGAGTCAGAAAGCCCAGGTTTCAAGTAATGAATCAGAAATTCACAAGTTATATGCCTCATTTCTCTCACTTGTAAAACAAAAGAATTTGATTGAGTGACCTCTAAGGTTACCTTTAGCTCTAATTTTAGGATCTTATAACCCATGATGTATTATTATCAAGTACTACAATTTAGTTCATCTGATATGGCCAATTTTATGTAATAGTAATGTATGTGGCATATAATTTATTTCTAGCATGTGTACTATCTTTAGATCCCTCATTTTAGTGACTTGCAATTGTTTTTTTTCTGTTAATTTATAACTTTCACTCTGATCCTGATTTTTATTGATAATTTTCCTCCCATTTGGATGTAGCAGTGGTTTGAATGAATGGCCAAAAAAATAATATGATCTCATTATGTGCCAAACCCAATACTAAGCCTAGGTTATACTTTTTGTAAAATAACATTAATTCCATCCTTCAAAAAGCTTGCATTCTAATGAAGGGAACAGCACATAGAAGAGTAATAGTATCCAAGAAACATTGTTTTGGTCTAGGAAGTCAGGAGTAGTGAGTGAATTCATTGTTCAAAAGATGGATATATGCTTTCTAAGAATGATAATATTAGTTTGATTGTCCTCAGATTTGAAGGGAAAGAATGGAAGGTAAAATAGCATTTTGGGGCTATTCACATGGACAACTTTTTTAAGAACTGAATTTATAGGAACCCAGAACTCTAAGTCAGAAGCTGAAGTAGAAAATATCTTTGATACAGTATCTCATTTAATCATCACAACAACTCTATTGCTATTATTATTGTTCTCATTTTACAACTGAGGTAGCCCAGAGTCATACCACTAATAATTGTTTAAGGCAAGATTTGAACCCATTGGCTTCCTAATTCCAAGTCATAGTCTATTTATACTATCCTGCTTCCACCTTGAAAATTATTTTAAGAATAAAATTTCAATTTATTTAACAGTAATACTAACCAAAGCTTTTAAAAATCCATCTATTCCTTCTTGATGAAGAGGGAATAGATTTTCTCTTATCTATATAACACCTTCCAAAATAACATTTGTGAATCTAATTTTCTTAGTCAGGATTGAGAAAATCAGGTTAATATATAGATCAGCTGCCTTTTAATATGTCTATCCTTTTCCATCTCTGTGGAGGAAATCATGAATTAGGAAAGGCTTGTAACAGAATCCAGTATTCAAAGTAGTTCTATGGAAAGTACACATAAATCATATAGATATTCACTAATCTGGGAATTAAAAGACCATGCTGGTCACTGGCTTGCAAATATCACCTATTCCTCTCTAAGCCTCACTTTTCTCCTCTTTTAAAATGGGTTCAACTTTGACATTCTATATTTCTATATGGCCAATACTTTTATTTTTAAAAAGCAGTTATCAACCCAAGCCAATTAATGACATTGAACTTTTTGTTAAATAGTTCTATTGATTTTTTATCTCTGTGGTTCTCAAAAATTATTTCACTTAGAAAGGAAGTGCTTTGAGAAAGTTTGCTTTAACAATTTGCTTATTTCTTTTATTGCCTATAGAGGATTCATTTTTTCTTATGATTTACCATGACAGCGTATGAGTTTGCTTTCCTGGAATATAGTGAAATACAATATGAGTCGCTGTTTTGTGAAGTGAGATGAGACTGCAATCCAGATTATGTGCATAACACTGGTTCTGCCACTCCTATTTATATGCCCTTCAACCTAGAAAAAAAAAAAGTAGTGAAGTTTTATTTACTGAGCAGAATGCCACAAGTATTTTAATCACAATCAAAACATGTTTGAATACTTTAACAATGCTCTGTTTTCAGAGTCCCTGCTGGGTCTATTTCAGGATATCAAAGCTTCCTGAGGTTATATTTTTAGATTCCCCTCAAATGTTGACCATCTCCGCCTACTATAATTTAAGGGGGAGATGGGGTGGGTGGGAGGATAAAATGCTTCCCGTTCCCTGATACACTTGCTAGAAGTTCCTAGCAGGATGGGGGTCCGTCCATGCACCAGTTTAGAAATGTTCAGCCAAAGTGAATCAGAGCCTTCTTGGTTACCATGGCAATATTCCATTACAGGAGTTGATAGATTCCAGACAGATTGGTGCAAGCCGCCTAAACAGAGTGGAGTTGCTGGCTCCTGCAGTGAAACAGAGCACAGCTGCCAGTGGGTGTGAACTTATGGACACCGAGATGCAGGCCCTTCGCTCGGACTGGAAGCAGTGGGAAGACAGCGTCTTCCAAACCCAGGACTGCTTGGAGACTCTCGTTAGCCAAATGGCCCTATCGGAGCAGGAGTTCACGGCCCAAGTGGCCCAACTTGAGCAGGCCCTGGAGCACTTCACTACCCTTTTGCAAACCTGGACTCAGCAAATAGTTCTCTTGGAAGGGAAGAATACAGACCAAGAAATAGTGGATTGCTGGCATCAAGAAAAAGTAGGTTTCTCCATTTGGGGTTATTGTTACAAATGAGTTAAGTTCTCCTCGGTTACAAATAATATTTGCTAGCCGAGAAATTGAAATATTCAGACTTTATGGGAACAAAACACTTGGGACACAAGCCAAATCAGTTTGTGTGGTGTCCCAAAAGTCTTCGTGCAGTTGAAAATCTTGAAAATTAAACGTTTTGAGTTTTAAAGTTTTAAACTGTTGCAGTTCAAAAGTGCAATAAGACCTAGGGACATTCATATATTGCTATAAACATTAATTTTGTTTCAAAAGAAGTTATTTTTAGAGGCATCATTGGCCATGGGGAAAGTGTATTGATAATGAAAGCAAGTTCTTCCCCTGTGGCAGGAGGTTGTGATATATTTGATCATTTAGACACTGAAAATAAAAATGGCCTCTCTGAAGAGGCATAAATAGACTGAAAGTCATAAGTTCCTGATGTGTTGTGTGTGTGTGTGTGTGTGTATGTGTTGTGTCTGTATGTGTTTTACAGGCTACATAATTTACAGTGATAACAGTACAGTACTACAACACAGAATAGACTGTTGGATTCTTTTAGAGATAATGGAGAATGATTGCCCTAGTATATGCCCTATTTATGCTTTCTGACATCTATAATTGAATTATTTTGTTAATAGAACTATTCTATCTCCATTCTGTCTCTCCCTGCCTGCTTGGGGGAGTGTCTGTTTATATCTCTCTGTTTTTGTGTGTGTGTGTGTGTGTGTGTGTGTGTGTCCTCTTTTACTCTAAGGTCTGTTTCTTTGGGTTGAAAGTCAGAAAACAGCAACGGAGATAATGCATTTTTTAAAAAATGAACTTTTACCATCCTTTCCTTTTCTCCATTTTGTTTTACTACTAAGTAGACTCTGTGAAATTGAAATGTGCAGTTTTGTATAATTATGAATCATAGCTATCCTTATAAGGAAGCCTAAGAAAACTTCTCTGTTTCCATTTCTGTTAGCTCTACTTCAGATTTTAGGAGAGAGGAAAGGCATATTTCTAGTTTTATTGGTGGAAAAGATTAGTTAAACACAAAGAATTTTATAAATTTAGATTATTAAAGTTACAAAAAGGTCATCTCCACCACGTCCTCCTCCTCCTCTTCCTTCTCCAATTGAGGATTAGTTCAAGCAGAATATTTTACTGTTTAACCACTAAATGAGACTTCCTTAGTAACTCTTGGCTCCTGGCTCTTGGATTTTTTCTTTCTTTCAGATCCTTTTGGTCATTCAGATTTTTTAAGGAACTTAATAATGGTTATCAATCAGTTCAAAGAAAGAGGACTAAGGAAATTATAATACCACAAATAACCAATGTTAATAACAACTTAACATGGAAAAATCATTTGGCTTACTATCTATATTCTGTTATACTTGATCAGGGTTATTAAGCCAATTAACTAGTACCATTCTTTTGAAAGAAAAGAATATTGTCTCTACCTTGGAATAAAAATTTTAAAAGAATTTGCTCATAATTAAATTTACATTACTCTTTCAGAATTATAGAGATTCTGTTGTTAAAAGTAGTATAGAATGGATATGCTACTTGAACAATACAATGGCAAAGACTGGCCTTTAAGAGTACAAAAGAATCTGTTCTGTGCTTTCATGTAAAGACATTTCAAGCTGAATTATTTTTTCAAGGAAATTGAAAGGCAAAAAAGACAATTTGAAAGCAAATTTCTAAGTTATAAGGATTCATTTTAATTGCATTTTAAAAGAACCATTAAGTCCAAAAGAACCATTTAAGTATGAGAAGTAATACTTAAAAATACAAGTATTTTCTCTCTATTGTAATATTTAATTTTGATTGGTATTTTTTTATTCCTTATATGGTATTTATTTTATGGGTTATATGTTTAATAGAATAGTCTATTGATACTTTTAATTCTTAGGCTAAAACAATTGTAAATATTAATGTAATGATTCAAATAAAAATTCTAAATGACTTTCCATTTTTATAAAGTTTATTCCTATATTCATTTTATATGCCATCTGCCCTCCATTAGTTGAAAGACACAATTACCATGTTTCCACTTCAACTCAATATACTTCATTTCTGCTTAGGAAAATACTTTACTTTTTTGTCATCCCAAGTTTCCTTCTCAGTGAGTCAACTTTTGAGTGTTGGCATGATTATCAGAAATACTGCCACAAAATGAACATTTTTTGCTTTGATGAATCAATGTATCCATGATTTCACTGGTGTTATGCTTTTGGCATTGATGCATGGATATAATATGTTTATGTTCTTAGAATTTTATTAAATTTACATGCATGTTTCACTAACTGCTGATTTCCATTGCTAAACAAACAAATTTTATGCTTAAAATATTATATAGCTTCTCCCATTGTTACTCCTAGTATTATTGCTGAAAGTATTGTTTATAGAATAGATATAACTTTTGAGCCACCATAAATTTTTAATGAATCCCAGAAAGATTGGATGTCTTATATATTTGTGTAGAATTATCCTGGGAATATTTACTAACTGTAGTACTAATCCCAGAATTTTTCAAGCTTTTACTTTCCTTAGAAGAATGAGGCTAATGATGATACCATCCTCTTTATTATACAATGGTTGGTAAAATAAAACTGTCTTCAAGTAAATGCATATGTATATATGCATATATGCCTTTATTTGCATTATATCTTCGTATGTGTGTATATATATATATATATATATATATATATATATACACATATATATGAGCACATAAAACAGACTCTACTAAAACTTGGCCATCATATTTCAAAAGGCATATTTGTATTACTAATGACTCTTTTAACAGCCAATGATTGCTTGTTAACATTTCAAAGTGAATATAATTTGGTAATGCATAAATAAACCATTCCACTAGAGATTCATTTTAGGACTAATATAGCCTAATAATTATAAAAATGAAAAACTTTATTAAAATGCTTTCTATTTTGGTACTTGCTTAATATAGAGCTTTAAGGTTTATAGAACTCTTTGCCACAAACTTGTAAAGTAGTGAATTCATGTGTTATTACATGCTGGTTTATATATTTGGAAAATCGAACCTTCATCATGGAACAACTATGTCCCAAGTACCTACTGTACTTAGGCAAGCACCTTAGAAGGCTGGAGGTGGGGCAGAACATATACATATGTAAATATAGAAAAAAAATACAAGATAATTTAGAAAGGAGGACAAATAACCCTTGGCAAGCCGGGGAATCAGAAAAGACTTCATAGAGAAGGAAATGTTTTAATCTGTCTCTTGAAGGATTTGAGGGATTCTAAGAAGTGGAAGTGAATTTTAGGTCAGAGAAGATAAATGATTTCCCAAAAGTATCATGGTTAGTAAGCATCAGGGTCAGTATTTCAATCCAGGAAACCTAGCACTAGATCCTGTGGGCTTTTCATGAAATCATGCTGGTGCCTGCCGTTGATATCACCAGTCAATAAGGAACAACACATCCCAGATTTTCATGAAATTTTAATTGTAATTTATGCCAATATTTTGTTTATTTGCTCCCTTTTAAATAAAGTTACCATGGCACTTAGAACACTGAATTATTCTCTAGATGTGAGTGATTTCCTCATATCCAGTTTTAAAAATGTGAAATAAATGTTTTGATTTTTTTTCTGAAAAAATTAGAGCATTTCTTCCTATTGTGAGGATCTAACTCAGGTTATGTAAGAGTATTTTTGTTTAAATTTAGTCATTTTCTGAAACCAAACCAGATCTTGAAAAATTAAGTATAAAGAAGAAAGAAATGTAGTGTATGTGCTATGCCTTTATCTTCTATTTTAATCCTAAATAAAAGGACTTTAAGCTTTGTAAACCTTTGTCATATAAAGCAATACCATATAATGTATGAATTTTATATATTTATATTTATTATATAAATATATTTATATTTATTATATATTATATATATATATTTATATATTATAAAAATACATTTTATATATTTAGTTTACCTAATTTCCCATGTAGAATATTTCAGTCAATTCATCAATACACATTTACCAATACATAATAAAATCATATCCTATCTTATACTTTAGAAAATGTTTTCAGTTTCTCCCATTTCTTCTGAAGCAGTGATGACTTATTCTAGCAAAAAGTTGACTTTCATCACATAGTATTGTAGAGTTTAGGACTTGGATTCAGGATCAAGATTTGAACCCCAGTTCTGCTCCTTACAGCTTGAGCCAAACCTTTTGACATCTCTGTTCCTAACATTTTTCATTTCTAAAATAATAGAACTGGACACAATAAATGTGTATTATACATATATATATATATATATACATATGTATATACAATAATGTATACATACTCAAGTAGCACATCTTGATACCTATGAGTGAAAAGAAAAGTTATTTAAAATTAACTAGTTCATGAACTGTATATTTATGTGAAGCTTCATAGATATTTTATACCGAACTAAAGAGCCATTTATTCAATAAAAGCTTTGTCAGATATTAATTTCCTGTTCAAAATTGTCTCTCTCTCTCTTGAGTTCTTAGATCCTAGCCAAAGACATGTCTGCAGTAGTGAACAATAATACTTATATACAGCAAAATTAATAATAATCAAAAGATCTCTTTTGCTTTAGAGATTTTTCACAGTGTTGTATAGTTACCCCTTCCACATCACAGAGTTTAGGGGCATGGTACTCCCATGATTTGGAAAATCCATGTACAATTTTTGGCCCTCCCTTTGTACCAAGGACACTTGATTTTGTTTCCCTTTTTCTTTTATTTGCTGTTTATAGAATCTTATTTTAAAAATTTGGGTTAAATGATTGGTCATAAGCTCTATGTTGTCTGCAACCTCCACAAATTTCTCAAAAATTATCACCTAATTTTTATGCCGATCCTTGAGGTATTGAAACCAAAATGTAAAGTCATGATATGAAAGGGATAATCATACAATATCGGTGTGATACAAGAAGGAAACATTTTATAATAGCTAGAGAGTGTAACTGGAGCCAAGAACTCCTACATCCAAGTCTTAACATCTAATACATATTGACAGTGTGACCCTGTATAAGTCATTTAACATCTCAGTGCAATTATTTGGTCCTCTCTAAGACAAGCTGAAGGAAAAATGCTGACCTTATTGGGAGAGGAAACTTCTTGTCTGGAAATTCTCTACGTTACTGAAAACACAGATGATTCCCTCACTCTTGGTATATACATTATAAAAACCTGAGATCATTAGTAGTCCATCTCGTATAAAGACAATTCTTAAAGGTGAATTTAAAAGTATACTATATGAATTGTCTTTTTTTGTTTTGTTATTTTGTTGTTCGTTCTTTTCTTTTTTTATTCTGAAGAGCTAGTTCTTTCAATTAAAATAGTTCCTTTATTTTTCAGTGTAACATATCTTTATTCTGTGGTCTGAGCATACCTAGAATATTGGATACTTTTTGTCTTCCTCTTGCTCATTGAAGCTTATTATTCATAGTGATCATAGCAGAGTACACCTAGGGCATATAAAAAGTCTCAAGCACAGTATGATTGCTGCATATCAGAATGGGTATTGGACAATGATTATTGATTTTGAATATTAGTTTTCAATCATTCTCATTATGTTTTCTCACTCCTCCATTAATACAGAGAGAAAATTAAAAGTTGCAAGATATTTTTTTAAGGTGGAAAAATACTATTATAATGATTCTTTCTATTTTAATCCCTGTTAGGAAATATTGGATGCACTGGGGAAAGCAGAACACTTGACTGAGGAGCTCAAATCTCAGTTAAATGATCTTTGTAGATTTTCTAGAGACCTTAGTACTTACAGCGGAAAAGTTTCTGGTTTAATTAAAGAGTACAACAGGTAAGTATATTTATTTATGTATAAACATGTATTTGACTGAACTAGGCCAACTAAATTATATTAATATGAGTATTAATGACTCACTTCTCAATTATACTTAAAATTATGCAGATTGGCCTTTTAATTATTGCTTAATAATTTTATAATGTTGTTATTTTATAGTGACAATGGTTTATATTTCTTTATTTTCTTTATTTTTCTTCTTTAAAATGAGGTTAAATGACTTACCCAAGGTCACACAACTAGGTAATTATTAGATGTCTGAGACTGGATTTGAACTCAGATCCTCCTAACTCCAAGGCCAGTACTCTATCTATAGTGGCACCTAGCTGCCCCTATTTCTTTATTTTTTACAGATTTTAATAAAAAGGAAAATAGGAATAGAGAAGGTTGATCTTTTATGTTTTTATGATCTGAATTCTCACAAATTCATCAATATAGAAATATTTCAATATTTTGTATTCTTTAATTTAAATAGATATGAACCTTTTGGGGAGGCAGAATGATAGAATAGAAAGAATTCTGGATTAAAATTCAGAAGAATCAGTTTTGTCCAATTCAGCTTTGCCATTGAGTAGATATATACTCTTGGACAAATCACCTAATTCCTCTGAGTTTTCATTTATTCAGTGGTAAAATGAACTTTTTATAATCTTTAAATTTACTGCTATTTTGATGGATCTATCTCTATGACTGTGATTTTTTTTTCTTAAAGTTCCTTCTAGCTTTAACAGGTTCTCTAGCTGATTCAATTTAGAGCAAATAATTTGAGGTGAGGTTGGTATTTATCATGCATAATTTAAATATTTATTTTTCTCCTTTTATTTTCTTCTCTGTAATGATTTGTTTAGTCTTTGTTTGAAAGTATCCAAGGATTGTCAGAATAAAGAACAGATTTTACAGCAACGATTTCAAAAAACCTTCAGGGATTTTCAACAGTGGCTAGTCAATGCAAAAATCACTACAGCCAAATGTTTTGATGTGCCTCAAAGTATTTCTGAAGTATCAACAAATTTACAGAAAATACAGGTAACTTATTACTCATCTCTGCTGAATATATAAATCCATGTCTAGTATTTGTTGTATATTCATATTTGCTGTTTCTGAAAGTCATGAATCTAAAAAACAAATCCTGATTTTTAAAAAAGAAAAAAAAAATTAAAGATAAAAGTCCTGACTGAAAGGTCTAAGAGTGAATTTAAAGTGAAGCTAGTCTATATGTCTAAATGTACAAAAATGGGAAGGAAGGGAGCATTATGTTCAGACTTATATTAAAGTAGTAACCACAAACATTTTACTCAAGTAGAATCTTTCACTTTAAACAAACACTTTGTAGGGATCCTGCTAAGACAAACTAATGACTAAATGTAAATGACACATTACTGAGCATGTTTAGTTATTGATTCTAGTCCAAGGGAAAAACAAATCTCAATCCCATAATCCATTCATCTTGACCAATCTCCACAATGACTGGGCACACATATTTCAATTCAATTTACCTTTTAAAAACATGTTTTCATCTTGGAGAGAGTGGAAAACTGCATTTACTATTTGCTTGTCTGATGTTAATTTTTTTTCCCTTGTGGAATCCCTTGGGTATTTTAACATTTCCCCGGATTCCCCAAAAGAAAGTTTGAAAAACATAAATTTACAATGTTTCTACATTTACCTAAGAGGGTAGATTAAATCTCATCTTACTTTGCGCATAGCAAACACAAAAATTCATTGAGTTGAGGTGAATTTTAAAAATTCTAGGTATGTCCCTAAATACTTCTACTTCAATAAATCTTTTAGCCATCCACTGTGTCTGATGTAGTCTAATTGGCCTAGAGAACATAAAAACCAAAATGAAATGCTCCCTTTGCCCTCAAGAGACATTTAATTTTATGGGGGACATAATATATATGAGAAAAAATGCAAAGTATATACAAAGTAATTTAAAGAGGGATAGAGTCCAAATAATATTCACCTTTGAATGATTTAATAAGTGAATAATATCAAATTAATTTGTACAGCATTTGCAGCCTATTTTTTTGCAGGAATGTTATTACATAAAATCAAACAAAATGCATAAATAGTTTGAAAATCACCAGTTCC
This sequence comes from Macrotis lagotis, assembly GCF_037893015.1. Taxonomy (NCBI): domain Eukaryota; kingdom Metazoa; phylum Chordata; class Mammalia; order Peramelemorphia; family Peramelidae; genus Macrotis; species Macrotis lagotis. Next base: position 167,059,758 of record NC_133662.1, on the reverse strand, counting down.
ATCACACACTTCAATTTCACATGCCTGTCCACCCTGAAGATCTGAGTTGAAATCCTGCCTTGGACACTTTAAGCTGTGTGATCCTGGATAAGTCACTTGACTTTTCATCTCAGATTCCTTTTCTGAAAAACAGAGATAAAAAGAGCACCTCATGTGCAAACCTTTGTAAACCTTAGAGTGCTATATAAATGCTAATTCTTTTATTTTTTTTAATGGAAACTAACCTTAAGAGTATGGCCATGTAAAGGAGGGAAAAGGAATAAGCACATCATCATCATCATCATCAACAAGATTTTAGCATTTAATATAAGCCAGTCATTGTGCTAAGCTCTTTATAATTATTATTTCATTTGATTCTCACAAAATCCTTTGAGGAAGGTGCTATTATTATTATTCTATTTCACATATGGAAAACTGAGGTATAAAGGTTAAATGACTTACCCGGAGTTAAATATCTGGTAGATCTGACGCTGGATTTGAACTCTGGTCTTCCTGATTCCAGACTCACTGCACCACCTATTTTTTTAAAAAAGAACCCACTGGGTACCAAGCACTCTACTAAGCATTTTTATGAATTTTATCTCATTTAATTCTCATAAAACCCTTTTGAGATAAGTGCTTTATGTAATAAAGCATCTAAATTAAAAATAGTTTATCCGAATTAACTTGGATTTGACTGAAAATTAAATAGAAAAACTATTTTATGATTGTCTTAAATGTCATTTCATTTTGATTGACCTGTTTTCTTTCTAGGAATTCTTATCAGAAAGTGAAAATGGGCAGCACAAGTTAAACATGGTTATATCCAAAGGAGAACTTCTGAGTACTCTTATCACAAAAGAGAAGGCTAAATCTGTCCATGACAAAGTGGTCACTGCAAAAGATGACTGGAAAGGATTTTACTCCAACCTCTGTCAAAAGGAATCTACCCTAGAGGTATGGGACCAATCTGATGGAAACTTTATTTTTTTAAAACCACATGCCTAATGATCTAAATTTTTCTGACCATAATTTTCAGTCATTATCCCTCACTGAAAACTGCTCTAAAATTCCAACTTCCAGGACTGAAAGTATAAGACTTACTGAGAAAGTAAATTATAGGTGCATAAATCATGGCTTGTATTACAGATTTATTATATTCCATCCCAATAGAAACAATAAGATTAGAATTTAAACTACATTATGTACTGTTTTATTGAAAACACACCTCCTAAAATTACTGAAATTTAAAAAAAGGTACTGAGGGTCAGATTTATATTTTGATTAGTAGAAATGAAAATTTTTCTACTAGTGGATCTTAGGAAAATATACATACCATAAGATTTTTTATCTATATATATAGACAAAATCTTAATAGGTATATTATATATACATATATATGTGTATATACATATACACACACATACACAAAGAGAAAGAGACAGACAAAGTGAGTGAGAGAAAGGGAAAGGAAGAGAGAAAAGAGAGAGGGTGAAAGGGAGAGAGGGAGAGAGGAAAAGATTTTAATCTGAGGTAACATATCACAATGTTTTTGTGTAATAAGTCACACAATAGTAAGATAACTTTTTTCTCTAAATTCATCAGTTGTATACATTTTATGAGAGACTTTAAAAGGGGAGGAAGGAAGAAATTATGTATCAGAATTGATAAATGATGCTAAAGCATTTTATATATTAAATATATTAAAAATATATTAAATATATTAAAAATATAGAAAAAAGGAATGAGACCTTTACTTCTCTTGTGTAACTTTTCTTATATAAATTGTCCTTCTACCAAAGCTATTTTGCATTTAACTGGACTGTGATATTTAATTGTCAATGCAAAGTCTAGAACAGAGGTCACATTTACTTCTGGCTTAAAAAGTTTAATTCTTAGTGTTCATTTTCTGGGGCAAGTTTCAAGAATTCCCTGACTGCTCTATCTCACTTTTGTTCCTCTGATAAACTCTATTGTTTTGTGTCTAGAGCTCTTGACAAGTCAGGGCCTAACTTCAAGCTCACTCTCTTCCATTTCCCAGCTGTGTCAACATAAGGAAGATACTTAAAGCTCTCTAACTTCAGTTTCCTTGTCTGTAAAATGAAAGTAATAATACTTGAATTATTTGTCGCACAGAGTAGTTGTAAGGAAAAGTTAATTAAAGAATCTAGAGTTATGCTTACTTGGTCAGTGATAGGGACAGAAAGGTAAGATTAGTAGTATGCCTTGAAAGATATCTTGGAGATGGAGAGAAGAAAGGAAGACATTATATCTGAGGGAATCATTTTATAAGGGAATCATTTATCATGCCCAAATGTTGGGCATGAGATTGAACAGTAGAACACATAGATGGGAAAATGGCTTGGGCCTAGATTGTGAAGGTCCATGAAAGTCAGAGGAAGGAATTTTGATTTTTATGCTCAAAGCAAGAGGGAAACATTGAAGGGTTTTGAAAAGTTATCTTTATAGTGATCCACTCTCTTTGCAGAACCTAAAGATCCAAATGAAGGACTTTGAAGTGAGCGTAGAGCCAGTGCAGGACTGGCTGAACAAAACTGAGAAGATGGTACGCGAAAGCAGTAGTCGACTACATGATTTGCCTGCAAAGAGGAGAGAGCAGCAGAAGCTTCAGGTGACAAGACCCTATGATCCATTTTTTCTTTTGGGTAACACATAGTGCATGTTGAGCCAGTGGAGGTCTGCTGTTTCAGTTTAGCCATTCTAAGGATAAATTTGATCCCTTCAATTCTGTAAAAAAGTGTTGTCTTCTGACTTGGCCCTGAAAATTACTTAAATTTATTTTCTTTCTTTCTTACTGTACTCTAGGTAAGCTTAAAAAAATACGGTCTCTAAGATTCACTTGTTGCTTGCTAGTGTTGATTTCTGCTATTTGGGTCGAAGCTCTGTTTGTGGCATGCTTTTTCCCCTTGACCCCTTAATAGTAAACTTGCTTGTGCTTTACAGTCTGTCCTAGAGGAAATAAACTGCCATGAGCCTCAGCTCACCAGGCTCAAAGAAAAAGCTCAGCAGCTGTGGGGAGGACAAGCTGCCGGCAAAAACTTTACGCACAGAGTGTCCCAGCTGTCTTCTCAGTACCTAGCACTGAGCAATTTAACAAAGGTAATGAATGTGCAGTGTGCGCCTTCGTGTGGGGTATTTACTGAAATGTTTAAAAATATCTTGATTTTTATCAAGGATTTTATCAGGATCACATCCTACTGCTGTGTCTATAGTGTGTCTGGTCTATCCAGTGTGTGTCCCAGCGCTGCCCATCTCGTGGAGAAAAGGATTCCTTAAATGTGATTCCCCTGCCTTGTGTGCCAGCTGTCTCAGCTACAATGCCTTACCACAGCTTGTCTCCAAGAGACAAAGGAGACTTCATGGAGTAATTAGGGCTAAAATGTATGATATGTCTGCATTAAGTAAGTGCTCTACAGTTATTGTCTGATTTGATCCTCAACAACCCTGTGAAGTAGATGCTGTTGCTATCCACATTTTATAACGGAGAAAACTGAGGTAGAGAGAGGTCAAGCAACAACAGCAACAATAACAAAGAAATATAGTGCTTACCAGGTACCAGGCCTTGCCTAAATACTTTACAATTATTATCTTATTTGATCCTCACAACAACCCTAGAAGCAGAAGCTATTATTGTCCTCAGTTTACAGATAAGTAGCAAAAGCAGCAGTAGAAGTAGCAAAAGTAGCAGCAGCAGCAACAGTAGCAGCAGCAGCAGAAATAGTAGCAATAGTAGCCAATAGCAGCTCTAGCAGCTTTAGCAAAAGTAGTAGTCGCATTAGCAATAGCAGCAGCAGCAGTAGCAGTAGGAGTAGGAGTAGGAGTAGGAGTAGTAGTAGTAGTAGTAGTAGTAGTAGTAGTAGTAGTAGTAGTAGTAGTAGAAGTAGCAAAAGTACTAACAACTACAGCAGTAGTAGTTGTAGTACTAATAGCTAACATTTATTTAGAGTTCATAAAGTGTGGGGCGGCTAGGTGGCACAGTGGATAGAGCACTGGCCCGGGTATCAGGAGGACCTGAATTCAAATGCCGCCTCAGACACTTAATAATGACCTAGCTGTGTGGCCTTGGGCAAGCCACTTAACCCCATTGCCACACACACACACACACACACACACACACACACACACACAACAAAAACCCCTAGAGTTTACAAAGTTCCTGCCACTGTCATACTACTTAATGTCTTTGATTCTCACAAAAACACTGGGAGCAATTATTTTTAACCACTATTTAACAAAACAGGAAATTGAGGCTGAAGTTAATTGTGTTGCCTAAGGCCAGAGAGCAAAGTGTCTGAGGCCAAATTTGAATTCAGGTCTTTCAGATTCTAATTCAAGGTATCTCTTTATTTACTGTGCAACCTCTGCTTCTTGATTGTAAAGTACACATGTTCTAGCTTGCTAGCAAATTCTGTGGAAGACAGTTTTGTCTTCCAATTTTGGTTTTAAAAGAAAAACTCCTGAATTTATGGAGAAAATTTCATTTCCTCCTTACTTCCCTCAATATGTCTAAAAATTGGTCCCCTTTAGGAAAACATACCCTTAAAAGCATTTTAGTTTGAAGGAGTTTAAATTAGATTAAAAATAATGGAATCGATATAGTAACTACTAGTAGCAATTCACATTTTTATAAAGCTTATTAATCTAGTGTTTTTCTAAAACATCACATTATGGCACTAGGATATAGGGGATTTGCTAGATTTGCTAAGTGGTCAGTAACAACTATCTTAATAACTCATGTTGTGTTTTAAAGTTATACTGACACAACATTTTAGATAACTCTAGTTCAACATTAGAACAAGGACCTGACTAAGAACTAGCACTAAACATGGTAGTTGTTAATGCCTTAGTTAAGAATCTTAATTCTGAACCAGCTTTGTAGAACAGTCCTATCTCATAAATGATATGCCTAATATCATTGACCATTGTGACCTGTAACTATGGTATAATGTAAGAGAGTGAGTTGTATCTGGTGTGAACAGCTTTAGCAATTCAGTTTGGTCATATTTAGGTCAGACATTTCTCATATTTAATGTGAACTCATCTGTTTTGCAATGTTCTCTGTAGAAAGCAGATAGAAGTCTTCAGGGTAATCACTGCAGAATTAGTCTATAGGAACACTCTTCTGTTTCTTCTTTCTTTCTTTTTCTTTTTTTCTTCTTTTGTTTCTTCTTTTTCTTCTTTATCTGTTTCTTCTTCCTTCTTCTTCTGTTTCTTCTTGTCTTGCCAAGTAAAATTAAAACAGCTCACCTTGGTATAAAAATATTTAAAAGATGCATATTATATGCTATATTATGTGAGATAAAGAAACTATTAATTATTATTTAAAATGTGAACTGAAAAACTTCAAGGCAAAGAAGAGAGTTTGGATTAAGAGTCCTGCAACATTCGATTCCTATCTTTGATGCATGCTATCCCTTAATCTTAAATGCCCCAGATAACTCTCTAAGGGCTCCATGGTGCAGAACTATAGTAGGTCTGCATTAGTAGAGGAGATTTCCGCTTTAGAATTTCCCTAAATCTGGGCAGCTAGGTGGCGCAGTGGATAGAGCACCGGCTCTGGAGTCAGGAGTACTTGAGTTCAAATCCAGCCCTAGCTGTGTGGCCTTGGGCAAGCCATTTAACCCCATTGCCTTGCCAAAAAAAAAAAAAAGAATTTCCCTAAATCAAATAAATGAAGACTTAAACCTCACCTGACCAATAAAATATAGTGACATTTATATCCTTAATAGACTATATATAATAGGGGCGGCTAGGTGGCGCAGTGAATAGAGCACCGGCCTTGGAGTCAGGAGTACCTGGGTTCAAATGCAGTCTCAGACACTTAATAATTACTTAGCTGTGTGGCCTTGGGCAAGCCACTTAACCCCATTGCCTTGAAAAATCTAAAAAAAAAAAAAAAAAACAAATAGACTATATATAATAGTGTAACTACATTGTATATAAGTGAATTGTTAGAGGGCTTTGACTTGCATGAGTCTATAATATGCAGATTAAAATCCAACTGTAAGTCTGAGAAAAAGACCAAAATGAAATACAAATGCAAAATAAAGGCAATAATATAGAAGTTATTAATGATAAAGAAATGTTATCATTGTCGAGACTTGTGACCAAAGTCGTTGTTGTTCTTAAGACTGTAATAGAGTATTTAATTTATATATTTCCAAATTGTACTTGTTATTTAGGATATAATCCAGTTAAAATATTACCTCATATCTCAAAGATCATGAATTTCTCTATGAATATTGTCACCTTTCTTTTGTGAAGCTCAAAAATTATTTTTTTAAAATATTTTCAGAGTTATTTGAATATTTAAGCTATGGAATTCAATAGAAGCTGAAAATCTTTTGTGAATTTCAGGAGAAAGTTTCACGATTGGATAGAATAGTAGCTGAACACAACCAGTTTTCTCTCAGTATTAAGGAGCTACAAGACTGGATGACAGATGCAGTTCATATGCTGGAATCCTACTGTCAGCCAACTTCTGACAAAAGTGTCCTGGACAGCAGAATGCTGAAGCTGGAGGTAGGAATTCTTCCTTGGTCATATTCAGAGTATGAGGAATCTATTTCCATAGAAATATTTGTCTCCATTTTTCTGAAATAGCTTACATGTGGTCTTATTTGAGATCAATTAAATCAAATTAAATTAAAATTCCACCTCTGTTATTTACCACTGTGTTGTGAGCGACTGCAACATGTTATTTAAATTCTAAGATTTTGCACTTCTGATTTATAAAAAGGGTATATATTATAGTGGAAAGATCAGTGCTTTGGAATTAGAAGATTTGGAGTTCAAATCATACTTATGCTTTGCAATTATTATCTTATTTTATACTTACAACTTACTTTCTGCAATTTGAGTAAGTTGTCTGACCTCCCTGGGTCTCAGTTTCCTGCAGTACAAAATAAGGCAGTTGAATTATTCCATAATTCTAAAATCTTGGGTAGTGTTAATGATCCTAGGACTAAAGTTGCTTTCAGATCTAAGTCATGCTATCCTGTGACTTTAAGAACACAGAGAGCTAAATTGGGGATTTTGTCTGTGGTCCAGGATAGGAATTTACAAACATTCACATATTATTTGACCAAAAGTATTTTTTCATCTGTTGCCAACATTTGCAACGACAGCCAGATGTGAGCTCAGAGTCTAGAATTCACAAATAGAAAATGTGCATTTTAAAGAAATGTTTTGATAAAACATTCTATAGGGTAAAACATTTATCATGTTTGTTAATTAATATTTATATGTTACATATTAATTGTTTCCTCACAAGCTTTATTGGCATAATTTTCCACCTGACTTTTAGATTTATTCCCTTCCTTGGTATAATTTCTAAATTAGGATTGTTACTGTTGTGCAAAAATGTTGAGAATTTGAAATTTAAGGTGAATGTTAAATTTTTAAAAAATATAATTGGGAGGGGGGTATCTAGGTGGCACAGTGGATAGAGCACTGGCCCTGGAGTCAGTAGGACCTGAGTTCAAATCCAGACTCAAACAGCTAATAATTGCCTAGCTGTGTGGCCTTGGACAAGTCACTTAACCCCATTACCTAGCAAAAAATATTAAATTAAAAATATTATTAGAAAAAATTAGTGATTTAAATATATATATTTGAATGTACCAAAGCTAGTTTTTATGTGTTACCTAATTAAAGTTTCTTTAGAAGCTTTTTTTGGTGGGGAGAAGAGGAAGAATGCAGGGATTGAAATTATCAGGTGACCTTACCTTAGGCCATATAATATATACCTGGTAACTAGGTGGTATAGTGGCAGGTACAATGGTTTGAATATTGACCTGGAATCACTTATGAACTGGATAATTGCAAGCAAGACTTAGATTTTGTCTGGTCCAGGGGAGGCTTTAGTAATTGTTGCTAAAACAAAAATAATCAACTTTGAAGAGGCAGTGGAAAAGCAAGCACACTAATTCACTTTTGGTGAAACTCTGAATGGGTTTAACCATCCTGGAAAATGAGTTGAAATTATTTGAAAGAAATAACAAAATATTGTAAACCCTTTAATCCTACTAATGGGCATATCTCATTATAAGGTTCAAATGAGATATCATTTTAAAATATTTAGCATAGAAATAAAAAAGGTGCTATATAAATAGTTATTCTCTCCCCCTGGCATATTTTGTTCCTTTGTTTTTAGGCACTGCTTTCTGTGAAGCAGGAAAAAGAAATCCAAATGAAAATGGTATTGACCAGAGGAGAATCTGTTCTACAAAATACCTCTGCAGAAGGTGTTCCTGCTATTCAACAGCAATTGCAGACTGTCAAGGACATGTGGGCTTCTCTTTTGTCTACGGCCATTCGTTGTAAAAGGTAAATGAAGCTAGGATTAAAAAAAAATCAGAATTATGTTTCCAAAGTAATAGGATTAGAATCTTATGATTTATGATACCAACCCATCCTCTCTCCCTCCCTCTTAACTTTTCTCCTTTTCTCTCCCCTCCCTTCTTTCCCCTTCTTCCTCTCTTCTGCTCCCTTTCCTTCCCTTTCTTCCTCCCTTCCTCTCTCCCTTCCTTCCTTCTTTCCTTCCTTCCTCTTTCCCTCTCTCCTTCCATCCCTGCTTTCCTCCCTCCCTCCCTCTCTTCCTTCCTTCCTTCCTTCCTTCCTTCCTTCCTTCCTTCCGTCCGTCCGTCCTTCCTTCCTTCCTTCCTTCCTTCCTTCCTTCCTTCCTTCCTTCCTCCTTCTATTTCTCAAACTCCAATATTGTTTTAGAGTTTTTAGTATTATATGTATATATATATATATATTTTTTTTTTTTTAATTTTATTTTAGTCAATTGGAAGGAGCTCTGTCTAAATGGACAAGTTACCAAGATGATGTTCGGCAATTTTCCAATTGGATGGACAATATAGAAGCTAGTATAAATGAATGTGAGAGGCAGTGGGCAGAACTTCGTGACAAAACAACTGCCCTTGGGAAAGCGAAGGTTTGTGCCTGATTTTATTTAAAATTTAAAAACATTTTGAATTATAATTATGATTATAATTACTATTAGAAATATTAAAATGTTTGGAATGTTGATGTCTGGGAATATGAAAACTTGATTCTTTCACACTCATGTGCGAAAACCACCAAGTGGAAATTTAAAAATTAAAAATGCATATTTTCTCTAATAATTTTAGTTTAATGATTCCTCACAAGATAAGAATCATTGCTATTTTCTTCATATTACTTTAGGGGCAGAATTTCTTTTACATAATAATTAAATAATATTTTCTTTACTTTCTCATTTATGATTTAAAAATATTTGCTATGATTCTTTTATAGCATTATACATCCTTATAATAGTGATCATTTTTAATATGATCATAACATTAATTTTTTTCCACTGTGATATTCGGATTTAATATTCTCAGGAATTAACTTTTTCTGATGATGAAACAGTGTCATTAAAAAAAGACCCTATATTTTTCAGTATTATAATGATCTCTTAGATTTAACTTAAAAGCTCTGAATCACTATGAATCACTATGAAAAATCTGATATATTTAACAGTGGAGTTGAAGCCTCTACTAAAAAAAAGACTGTTCTTTTAAAGGCACCATTTGGCTTTCTTGTATGTATACACATATATGTATGCAAGTGTATAATTAATATGCATGTATATATGTAATGAAATGAATCATTTGTCCTGTATTTGCCACCAGGGGTGTGCAGACCTAAAATAGTCCTTTTTTTCATTTTCAGTGTGAGCATTTGCACTTTGGAAATCAGCAGATGCTATAAAACAAGACATGATTCATTGTTTTCTTCCTTATCTAGACTTTAAAAAGATGAGGGAGAAAATGCAAATTAAAATTTAAAATGTGCTGTGCATACATTTCTTCTCCAACAATCCAGTTGTTAAATGTTTACCAGAATAGCATTGCTTATATCCCTTTTAATATATCCAATATTTTTCACCATCATGACATATGTATGTGTTATATAATTACCCAGAATTATTTCTGAAGGAATTTATCACCTCTTTAGAACTGAGTAGACTAGATCAATCAGTAACATTAAGCACCACAAATTTCAAATCCTTTTCCCACATTTCTTACTATTCTTATGAAAACTGGATTATTTCCCATGATTTTAAAGAGACTATCCATCATGAAAATGTCAGATGAACTCTTTTGTATCTTGATAGGTAATTTGATATTTCTTATTCCACTATAGCATGAGAAATGTTTAACAAATTGTTGCTGACTAACTCATTAAAATGTCCTTTTCAAATAGTCACTTTAATTGAAATTTTAATGTCAGTACATGTGGTTACTCCTTACATATTGGTTTGTGGTTTTTTCCTTTGTTTTGCGTGTGTTTTCTAGTTACTGAATGAAGAAGTACTGAGTCATAGCAGCTTGCTAGAGACCATTGAAGTAAAGGGTGCTGGAATGACTGAACACTATGTGACACAGTTAGAACTTCAGGATCTACAAGAACGATACAAAGCAATCAAAAGCAGGACCAAGGTACTATCTGTAGTAAACCACAGCAGTCCTTCAGAAGGAAACAAAAATGTCTTTACAAATAAATCTTTTTTTTACTTGTTTAAAAATTTAGAAGTCAATTTAATGAACATGTTAAATGAATATATTAAATGTTTTCATTACAAATAGATAAATAAATTGAATCAATTACATTAAATAAATAATCAATTACAATAAATTATAGGATAATAATTTTGGAGATGGTGAGTTCCTTGGAGGTCACTTAGTTCAATGCAACATTTTTTTTAGATGAGGAAATTGAGGCCCAGAATGGTTAAATGACTTGTCCAGAGACACACACATTATTAGTAAATGAAGAAAGAATCAAACCCAGATCTTTTGATTCCAAATCCAACACTTTTTACTGAACCGCATTGTGATAATATTTTAATATAGTAAAATAAAAATGGGCATAAACACCTAGTCAGATGAATTCATGAAATGGAGGAAAGTCTTGGCTTAATGATAAAGCTTTATCAATGCTGTAATTGTTGTTGAATTATTTATTCTAGTGCTTCCCCCAATACCTCATCAAGGTCATTGTTGAGTCTGCCTTTTGTAAGGCAGTGCCACCAGAGAGCAAACCCTGTTCAGTTTCCACCCAGGTATGGAGTGACTTTAAGTTCTTAGTGATGGACTGGTGAACTGTCTGGTGTCAAACAAATTCCAAAAGATTCATGGCCAAGTTGATTGAAGAGTTATGTTTGGGCAAAGAAACTTTGAAAGGTCTTTTTTTTTTTAAGTTCATCAAAGAGTTATGAACTGTTTCAATGAAAGGAGTAATCAGCCTCTGAAGAATTCATAGATCCTGGAAACCTTTACTTGTATTTAAATTGAGGTTTCTACAATCAATAATAAAAGCCTTGAACATTTACAATTCTCTAACCATGACTTTCAAAGAACAACAAGAGCATTCTACTAATGAAAATCCTGTTTTGTCTATGGTAAATTAGTTAAATGAGCTCCTACATTTTGATCAAGTGTGGTGATAAGTTTCAGTGATACTCTATAAACAAGTCTGAAATTTCAGTTAATCTTGATTAAAAAAATCAACTTTTTTTAATAGTCATGGCTGCTAATAATTATAGAATTGGCTTAATTTTTTCTGGCCATGTTGATTAGTAATAGTATCATCATTATCCTGAATCATTGCCACAATAATCACTATCATCCTTTTAAGGTTTGCAAATGTTCTATATTCTATTTCTCATTTAATCCTCACAACAATCTTAGGAAGTAGATTTTATTATTAGCCCCATTTTACTGCTGAGGAACTTAAGTCAAACAGAAGTTAACCAACTTAACCAAGATCATGAATCTGTAACTATGTGAGATCAGATTATGAACTCAGGTCTTCATGACTCCAAGTTTAACGCTGCATACATTGTGTCATCTAGTTGTTGCCTTTGACCATTGAAGGAGGAAGGGCAAAAGATAATTCTAAGAAAGAATAGCTATACTTTGAATGATTAAGAATTGACTCATCTGGGATGTGGGAAAACTAAGACACTAATGCATTGTTAGTGGAATTGTAAATTTATGCAATCATTCTGGAGAGCGATTTGAAACTATGCTCAAAGGACAGGAAAACTGTACCTATCCTTTCATCCAGCAGTAACACTACTAAGTCTATATTCCAAAGAGATTATAAAAAAAGGGGAAATTACCCACATGTACAAAAATATTTATAGAAGTTCTTTTTGAAGTGGCAAAGAATTGGAAATTGAGGGGATGCCCATCAATTGGGAAATGGCTGAACAAGCTGTGCTATACGAATATGATGGAGTACTGTTGTTCTGTAAGAAATTATGAGCAGCCAGATTTTAGAAAAGCCTGGAAATGCTTGCTTGAACTGATCCTAAATGAAATGAACAGAAGCAGGAGAACATTAACAACAACAACAGCAATATTATGAAATGATCAACTATGATCATGCAGCTCCTCTCTTCAGTTCAGTGATCAAGGACAATCCTGAAAGATCTGTTATGGAAAATGCCCTCCACTCTAGAGAGGGGAAAAAACTATGGAATCTGATGCAGAGCAAAGCATGCTATATTCACTTTTAAAATCGTCTTTTATGTTTTTTCTTTCTTTCTCATGGCTCCCCCCCACAAGTTCTAATTCCTCTTTCATAACATAATTAATATGGAAATTTTGTTAAACAAGCCTACACCTGTTCAGCCTATATAAGATGGTTCACTGCCATGGGGAGGGAGGAGGGAAGGGAGAGTAATAGAAAATTGTAGAACTCAAAAGCTTGTAAAAAGTGTTAATGTAGAAAATCATTTTTGTATGTAATTGGAAAAAATAAATAAAATTTAAAAAATTAAAAACAAAACAAAACAGAAAGATATCACCTATACATTTGTAAAAAAAAATTAAAAAAAAAGAATTGATACATCTCTTTTGTAAATGAAGGTTCTTGTGAGCAATGAGTGACCCATACAAACAAATGTTTACAATTTCTTGCTTATTTGAAGCCCATGAAGACTTAATTTTTTCTTGTATGAAATGACATTCCTTTGGTCTGAAATGTTAATAATTTTCATTTTGAAATCATGAAATGAGATAATTCAGATAAATCTGAGCCTTTGAAGAGAATTTAGCTGATTAGGAAAAAAAATTACTTTGGGAGAAAATTTTGAACTCCCAAATGGGCTTCAAAATTGGATTTGACTCAATTTAGAGCCATTCTTATTCATGATTAAATCTAGACTAGTCCCATCTTGCCTTATCACCTTGCCAGAAGACTTTTTGTTTAAGTTACTAGGCACTTAAGGAAGCATTTATTTGATTTGTGGACATCCTGGTATGGAAGTGTGATATCACGAAAAGAGGATGCTTGTTCTGTAACTTAGCTTGTCAATGTGATCTTGCCCTTTTGGTGGAGACAACATACATATACTTAGTTTCAAAAAAAAAAGTCTCTGTGTGACTTTAACCTTTAACCTCAGTGCAATTTCTTCTAAGACTTCTAGGATACCTTTTAGGTTGGTATTTACAAAACATATAAAATGTCATTTTAGGGGAAAAGGAACAGCTAGGAGAAACCAGAAAAGGTCATAGATAGGATGACACTTGAATTGAGTCCTAACTGAAAGCAGAAATTCTAGGAGATAAGGAAGGAATGCATCTCAGAATTGGGCATCATGAAGTAAGAAGACAAGGAAATGAGGGATGGAGTGGCAGGAAGAGTCAGCTCCACATATGCTTAAAGAGTTATGAATGGTTAGAAAGAAGAAATGGAAGAGTTATGATGATCAGTTAATAGGACAGTGCATTTTACTAGGAACTAAGGCTGCATTTTAAAATGTATAACAAAAAAGCTGATATTTATTTTTACCAATAGGAAGCAGTAGCCAAGGGTGAGAAGCTTGTTCGTCTTCATCAAGAGTACCAGAGAGATCTCAAAGCTTTTGAAGTTTGGTTGCAAAGAGAACAAGAAAAATTAGATCATTTTTCACTTCTTGAAGGTGATGCCAAGACTCATGAAACAACATTACATGACTTACAGGTAAATTCAGTCTAATTTAAACACAATTGACACTTCAAAGCAATTTTGGGGATTATTGTAAGTAGAAGGCATGTGATATGTGTTTTTAACTGTAAACATAACAAATGAAATACAAATCTATTTCACAATTTAAAAATAATTGTATATGTGTAGTGCTCCAAAGTTTATAAATATAAATTCAAATAAACTTCATAAAATTCTCCCTGAGGTAGATATAATGAGTATTATTATCCAGATTTTATATGTGAGGAAACTGAGGCACAGAGAGATTAAGAAACTTGTCCATGGTCACACAAATAGTATGTCAGACAGATTTATGATAAAGAATTCAATCCATCCAAAACAGAACCAAGACATAAGTACAATGTTTTTTCTTTTTTTTTTCCTTGATTTATTTTTCATGGGATTTCCCTGTCTTTGTGGGGGGAGAGGGATTATGTTTACTTTTTCAACAAGACTATTTTAGTATGTGTGAATAAACAAACAAACAAACAAACAGATAAATAAATAAATAAGTGAATGAATGAATGAATGAATGAATGAATGAATAAATAAATAGTGGGTCACAGTCAAAATATAAGATCAGACTTCCCTGATTTTAAGCTCCCACATTCTGTCCAATATTTAATGTTGCCTAAAGAAGCAACCTAGAAAGAGAGTATGTATTGTTTTTATATATATATAATCTATATCTATTTATATATATATATATTTATTTATATATATATAATTTATATATAATATATTTTTTATATTTTATATAATTTATATAATATATAAATATATATTATATATGTATAATATATATTTATATAATATATATAATTTATATATATATATAAATCTACTTTCTCTATATCTTAGTTTCCTCAACTGTGAAATGAAGGTCTATCATAATTTTTGTTTGATTCAGCTTGTGATTTCTTCTACAAAATAAGCTCCCTCCTGGTAAGGAAGCTCCCTACCAAGTGACACCTTCTCTGAAACTTACAGTCCTAAACATGTGCCTAAAAGCTCTTCATAGTTAAATAAACTGTCCAGGGTCTCAAAACCAGTGTATTTCAGAGATAGTATTTGAACCCAGGTTATCATATGTTCAAGATGTATGTTGATCTCACTTTACCAGGCCATACTACTTAACTTATATAGTTTTAAAAATTCATGTATATATAAATACAAGGTGGTGTTATTGTTGTCAAGCAAAACATAATAAAAGTTATAATTTTTAGTCTAATTTTTTAGATCTAATGATCTAAGATAAAAAAGTATTGTTATTAATGCAGCTAGGTGTTAGAAATTACTTTTAATAAAACTAGCTTTTCCTTTTCTTAATAATCCCTATTAGTCTTAATGATAGGCATTTTTTTTGGGGGGGGAAGAGGAGCATTCTAGGTTTCTGTTCTTAGAAATTCATCTAATAATTAACTCATGACTTCCAGATATTTCTTGTTTTCAGGCCAAACTACTTGAAAATACTCAGTAGTCACTCAAGTATCAAATTTAAAATCATTCAGAATATAAGCACACATCACACGCACATAGATTTAAATTTCATTTATTTATTCAATGGCAATGGTCTTATATTTTGTGGTTGCTAGTGGGGAAAGAAAGCAGTTGATAAGTATTCTGCTAGTATTATAAAACATATATAATGTTTGGTAAATAACTTATACTTTTTTGTGCATTGATCAAGTCTGCTAGAAAAGTTTCTAAAAGTTAAAAAGCTGTTACAAAGGAAACAGTCTAAAATTTAGTATGTTTGAATTTGAAATTTGAACCTCATTCTGAGTATAACCAACTGCTCTGTGTTTGTTTTTTAGGGCTATTATTATGAATTGTGGCTTCTAAATAATTTAGCACCATCTTCTTGCCAAATATTTCTAGAGAATATTATAAGATGATGTTCAACTGTGCTCAAGTTTCATTATCCTTCTATGATCATGAATACTGTAATGGTTTATAGTAAACATTAAAACTTTCATCATCAAAATACTAGCCACAGCATCTCATAAGGATTATCTCCCAAGTATAGATAGATTGCAGTCATTGCTGATGGAGAATGAATTCCTTTGAAATTTACAGGCTTTTAGAAATATTTATAACTATTCTTTCCTTCCTCAGCTATCTTTTAAACTTCAGTTTCATCTAAGAAACCGTTTTAAGTTCTAGGGCTACAAAGATTTATTTTTAGTTTCTTAATCAGGAAATTAATATTACATTGGGATGAATTATTTAATAGATAATTCTATATTTAATTCAATGCAACAGACATTTATTAAATGCCTACTATATGTTAAGCACTTCAGACAAATAAGAAAAGAAAATATAGTCCTGCTCTCTAGGAACTTACAATCTAATGAATGAAGACAAGATACAAAAGGAAGTTGGAATGGTTGTGAGAGGGCGGACACAGATGCAACAGCAGATAGAAAGAGGAGAGTAAGTTGTGAGGTCCAGATCCTGTTTTCTGTAAAGGAATGCTTTGGAGGGCATTCCATTCCCCAGTCCTCCAATCAAAGAGAAGAGGAGGCTGAGGGACTAGAGAATGTATTGCATATTCAATGCAAAGTTGTTATAAATGGATCATAATTATAAAGTGGAGTGATCAAATGACTTATTTTTTTCTGCAGCAAAAGGCTACCTCCTATGGGGGGATGGGGGCGAGAAGCCTGTAATTGTGACAATTTCCAGTCTTAAATACAATTTGAAAGGTTCCCCCTCCCAACCATCCATTGTTCTTACTATCAGGGTTACAATCTAATCAATATGATGAACCTCAGTTGTCACTGGGGGTATATATGTATGAACCTCATTAAGCAAGCACTCCTGCAGAGATCAGGAATCCTAGGTCAACTCTTGACTAGTTCAAGCTAGTTTTTGACTTCCCCCTGGGAAAAACAACTTATTGTTGGGTGAGGGACTTCATTGATTGGTTGGGGTCAATTCCTTTATCTCCCCTTTTGTTTTACTTTCACATATCTGCATATAGGCACAATAGACACAGACAGACCCCAGTCTTTTATAATGTATATATTATTTTGACTAACAATCTCCAGGGGAAGCCAAACATCCTACATTCCTCACAAAGTGGACACCACATTAAATATATATAATGAATGCTGAAATATTCACATGATCTTTTCAGGTTATACTGAGTTATTTTACATAGAATGAGAAAAATGTCCAGTGTTTTTAAAACAGCACACACTCTCTGTGTATTTCTGTATTATTTCAAAACTTCATTAGATAACATTGATGTGGGTATTTTCTTCACTACTACAAATAGCAGCCCACCTATGCCTCCTACCTATGTGACTATCATCCAAGGCCTCCCAACATTCTTCCACAAGTTCAGTCAACATTCTCTTGACAGTGAGAATACTAATGGGAAATATAAACTGGTCAGTTTACCTTCTAACAATAACATTTTCTTACATCCTTCACACTACTTCTTCTGCATAAGTTCTTGTTAATAAGTATTACAGGCTATTTACACACACACACACACACACACACACACACATCTATTACATATCACATGCCGCTTCATTACTATTAGAGGAATCTTAACATAAATTCTCCAGAGATTGCAGTGGGCAGTTACTCCTAATCTGTTAACATCTCTAAGAGAATACTGGTATTTAAATGATAGATCTTTGTTTCATGGAGAAGATTGAAGTTATTAAAAGAATTCTGTAATTTACCAAGGGTCATCCCACTTAGTTCTGGACCCAAATCATTTTCCATTTTTTTAATTTAAATTTTTATTTAAGACAATGAGGTTAAGTGACTTGTCCAAGATCATACAGTTAGGCAACTATTAAGTGTCTGAGTCCGGATTTGAAATCAGGTCCTCCTGACTTCACGGCCAGTGATCTATCCACTGCACTACCTAGCTGCCCCCTCAGTTTCCATTTTTAACCAAATAATTTGGAGTAGGTAAGAGGACTTGAACTCAATGTCAGAAAACCCTAAATTCAAATCTTGCCTCAGATACTTACTGAATGACCTTGGCCAGTCATTTAGCAATCAATCAACTATGAATTAAGCAGCTACTATGTACCAGGTTCTGATAGATTCCCAGGATATATGTACAGTACAAAGAATTATATAATCCCTCTTCAAAATAAGTTTACATTTTAACAGGAGAAATAGGTACATATATATAACATAACCATATATTCAAATATATATATACAAAGTAATTAAATAAAAAGTAGTTTGTGAAGGAATTGGAGGATTTCTGTACCTGTGTCCTCTTTTATAAAATGAGAGGTTTGGATTCAGTGACTTCTAAGATCTCTTGTGGCCTTGGTCTCTAATACTGTCATCCTACTGATGGACAGACTATAGACCATCATCCAAGTCTATTTCATAATTTAGATAATAGACATTTTTCATCCACTTCATATTTCCTATGTGAAATTAAATCAAATACTTTAAAAAGATTGCACATTTGATTTTGGAGGCTCTGCAGTACGCCAGGACTTCTTGGAACTAGCACAATGCTATCCACAAACTAGAGGAGCTCACTTCCTATATCAGTTCATTTATTCTCTGGGGAAAATAAGAGTTTATGCTTTGATTAAGTTATCCTCCTTGACATTGGTGGACACTTTGTCCAAGCAAACATCTCCATCTTTTATGATTTATTGTTGTCCAGTCATTTCAGTCATGTCCAATTCCTAATGACCCAACACCTCATGACTTTGGTGTCAAAATAATAGAGTAGTTTGCTATTTCCTTCTCCAGCTCATTTTACATATGAGGAAACTGAAGCAAACAGGGTTAAATGACTTTCCAGGGTCACACAGCTAGTCTCTGAAGCTTGATTTGAATTAATGAAAATAAATCTTTCTGACTCCAGACATGGCACTCTATTCATAGCTGCCGTGTTTTATATCTATTGCCCAAATAGTTTATCTTTGTTGTTTTGCTATGATATAGATAGATAGATAGATAGATAGATAGATAGATAGATAGATAGATAGATAGATAGATAGATAGATATGTATATGTATATATTCTCCTCCCTCAGGGAGGAAAATCTTTATGTCAGTATTCTGGTCTACTGAGTCATTTTTTTTATTATAAAGAGCAAATGAAAAACAGTGAAATTAAACTTTATTCAGCTATGTAAAGATGAATCAACTTGCAAAAGTTTTAATATTTCTGATACTTAACACATTTTTATGAGAAAATGGGCATATTGTTATTGACATTATTTTATTCACCTGTTTGGTAGAATAAAATCTTTTTTCACGTCTTCAGTGACTTTTTCTCTTAAAGATACCTTGAGAATGTATCAAAATCTCAAAATTGTGTTGCTTCTAGCATTAATACTTTCTTATATATAGTTGATATCCAGCTGCCTTCACCATATTTCTTTTCTCCTGGACCTATTTCCTGTTTCCTCTTAACATGCTCCACATCCCTTGCTAGTGAAAACAGTTTGCATTAATTACTTTTGCAGATTATTTCCATCTATTGTCTTTTGCCCTCTTTCATCTTTGAACTTAAAATGATTTTGCTTAATTATATCATATAATTTTGGAGCATATGACCAAAAGGATTCCCCATTATAGTGTATCTTATAGGGGGTCAACCAGCCTATGCTTGAAGACCTTGATAGAAAGTGAGATACATAACTTCCTGAAGTGGCCCACTGTACTTTTGGGTATCTCTGCTGTTGAAGTTTCTGGTTTTGTTTTTCTTGACATCAAATTTAAATTATTTTCCTTGCTTACGGATTATGTCCATTTGGCCCAAACAAAACAAGCTTAATCTGTCTTTTATATGACCGCCCTTCAAATATTTGATCATAGCAATAATGCCCTTTTCCCTTAGCCTTCTTTTCCAATAAGTAAAACAGCCTCAGTTTCTTGTAAAATTTTAAATTGTAACTCGTACTCTTTTTTTATACTTTATACTTTATGAGGCTTATATAATAATCTCCCTCAGTTTCTCCCTAAAATTTTACAGTTGTTTACTGTTGTTTTCCTGGTCAGCTAGATTTTTCTTTTCAGAATAGAGTTTAACTGTTAGATGACTACAGTGGTTTCTAGTCTCTTTTGATCTTCATGTTATGCAATTGATAGATATGTGTGTATATGTATAATATATATATATATATATATATGTTAATCCAATAGGTCAAACTTCTATACAAAATTGTTATATTGAGTGTCCAATGTCTTTCTTTCCAAGTTCCATTTTATCAAATGGATTATTCTCTTATATGTGAAATTATGTTAACTGTACAGCAAACCTTTTATTCATTTTTGTAGTTTTGTAGTAATTTTGATTTTTGCAATAGCAAGTTGGTCTTACATGATCTAGGAATGGACTTCAGTAATGAGTCACATTACTGTGACTTATTAGTTCATCATATAAAGTCAAGAAACCTCATCTTCACGTGTTAAAATCTAGCCTTAGAAACTTATTAGCAGTGTAATCATGGGCAAGTCATTTAAACTTGTTTGCCTCATAAAGATAAGTTTCCATATCTTTAACATGAACTGGAGAAGGAAATGGCAAACAACTATCTTTGGGACAAAACCTTAATTAGTATCACAAAGAGTCAGACAACTGAAAAGAACTGAACAAGGAAGAATGATTTCCTATCTATTACAATACCATCAATTTCATTATTTTGTGATGTAATTTTGTGTTGTAAATCCTAAAAACTATAAGAACCTTAAGAAAATCAAACTAAAACAAACAACAGAAAATATAGATTAAACATGAAGTTTTATTCTCTGGGATTTATCATGAGACCTACAGTTGGAGACATCTGTTCAAGGTGATTCCCCAAACTGAGGGAGATCAGAAAATTTTTACAGTAACAAGGGGAGGGAAACAGAATAAACATAACCAGAGTAGACAAAACTTTAAACTTCCTTGGAGAAAATTCTATAATTCGATATCAAAGAGAGCTATCCTTCTACAATCCTATCTTGCCTGAGGGAGGTAACATTTTTTTTTTCATGAATTTAAGTACCAGGAGGGCAGAGCAAAGTACTCCTTTCCAAATCTAAAGGAGGATACATTTTTTCCCCTGATTAAAGACTAGTCTTCTTTTAAAAATCTAAAGGAGGTCACATTCCATTCCTCATAATAACTAAGATAAGCAACCTTTGACCTGGAATATAGTTGTAAAAACTTATAGTAATAATTCTTATTATTACACTTTGACATTGTTCACTATATCATGTACCTTCCAAATTTTTTCTCAGATGATGTTCTCATGATATTTTAGTATGAGTCTTCTGTGTAATCAGATTATATTTATAAAATGTTTCACAAAGTTTAAAATCAATCATCAGGAAGCTTGCAGGTTCATAGATCTGGAGTTGAATAAACTTCAGGAATCATCTAGTCCAACACTTTCAATTTACAAATGAAAAACTGAGGCCTAAAGTGGCCAAGGATATTAGAGACTGGATTTGAGCCTTTTGAGCCAATATTCAATCTTGGAGTTTTTAACTCTATTTCATAATTAGTAGTCTGATTCATAATGAGGTTAGTGTACATATAGGTCAAATAACTTAATTTTCATACCTCTGTTTAGTTTGTGTATCATAACCTTCTACCCACTCTCCTTGGCTGTCATATTCCTTAAAGTGGTAACAATCAATTAGTTCTTAGGAAACCAAATGATCTCTCTCTCTCTCTCCCTCTCGTGTTTTGTGTGTGTGTGTGTGTGTGTGTGTGTGTGTACTAGAAGCATAGACAATGGCCCATCTAATATTATAGTTTAAAAAAATGATTCTTGTTTGTTCTTTCTGAAAAAGGGCAAATGACATCAGGGGTATGATGATTTCACTTGCAAGTAAATTGGATTTAAGTGAGGTGGAGCTGTGCTCACTCTCTCCTCAAGGATTATCTGTGTCTAATGGATGACTGGAGATGACCCCCGATATAGGGGAATACCATGACTTTTTTAAACTAAGGTCTTTCTCAGACCTTAATTTGTCTGAAGCAAGACATTCAGTGATTTAAGGCTAGGTAAGAAATTAGGCAAAAGATGAAGTAATTTGCCTACTTAAAAAAAAAGAAATCAAATAGGGAGTGGAAGAGCCTCTGGATTTCTGTGCAGAACAAAAACAATTGCTATTTACACTCACTCTGAGCAATCAAGACCCTAACAAAGACTAAATGAGACTGGGACTGGGACCTATTATTGGCCAATCAATGAGAGTCAGAATGATTTGGATTTAAAGCATGGTCAGGTAGTGCCATTTAAATCCCAATGGGTTTAATCAAAACCTGGTTTTCCAGTGCTATATTTCCAGAAATTCTAAATGAAACTGCATGGGGCAAAGAATAAATTGTCCCGGTTTTTTTAAAATATAGATTTATAGAAAAAATTATAGAAATTATAGAAAATTATATTATAGAAATTATATTTATATAAATTATAGAATTATAGAAAATTGTTTTTATTGAAAAAATAAATAAGGAAGAGAAAAAAAAATCTAACCTGAAAACCCCAAGATAACCTGCAAGGTTTCAGCAATCAAAATTTACATTACTTTGGGCAGAGGATCCACAGGTATGAGTATGAATCTCCATGTGGCCAGAGGGAGAGGAAGGAGAGGAGGTAGGAAGGAAGAAAGAAGGAAGGAAGGAATCTAATAACAGTTTTATGATTCTTACAAAGAATAAGTGATTTAATGAGAGATATTCTTCACTTAAAGCTTGTGTTAAGACCTGGAGTAGAATTTTCATCTTTGAAGAGAAAGTAATATGTTCTGTGTATGTGTATATTTTGTTTAATAAAAGTAGTATTGAATTTTTCTCTATTTTTTAATATAAAATATTTATATCTATTTCTTCATATGCATTTTCTTTGAACTAAAACAATATTTTGCAATTGAAAAGGAAAAATCTACATTTATTACTTATTTGCTTTAGAACTTTTTTCTCTGAATGACTGGGCAGCACTAATCTTATCAGCTATCCTTTTACATTGCCATGGTGAATTGAATGAATATCTAATGAGAAGATCAACCTGAAGCAGTTGTCATGTGTGAGGCATGATTGCTTGTTGCTCACATAAAAAATGAATGAGTTGTAATAGCCATCAACGTTCCCTTGCAGGAGTTACAGATACACTGTGCAGAGGGGCAGGCATTGCTGAATACAGTACTACATACCAGAGAAGAAGTGATACCCTGGGGTATACCCCAAGTTGAGGATCGTGTTTTAGAGACTTTAAGACAGGACTGGCAGACATATCAACAAAAGCTGTCAGAGACTCGAACCCAAATCAACACTATAGTGAACAAATTGAGACTGATGGAGCAAAAGTTTCAACAAGTTGATGACTGGCTGAAGACTTTGGAAGAAAAAGTTAATGTCAGGATTGGACGGCAATCTAATCGAGCAGTGAAGGAAATGCAGCTACATCAAATGAAGGTAGTAAAAAGTCATTTAATTTTCTCTAAATTGTCTCTACCTGACAGAATAATGTTACTCTAGCTTCAATAAAATATTTAATAATTTTTAAACAGCATGCATTTTGTAAATCTATATTTAAATATTTTGTTATTTTTATTATCCAAGTAATAAACATTTTTATTCATCTATCCCTCTCATTACCCCATTGAAAAAATTTTCAAAAAATCAATACATAGATGCATTAGTGATATTTGGGAAATAATTCTGTTGTTCATGTAATATAGATTCTTCTTACTTTAAATATAAAAGATAAAAGTAAATACAGAGCACCTTATCATTGTTTCATTGTTTTGATGAAATTTTCTTTTGATAATTTGAATTATTTTCAAAATTATGTCTTAGAATAACTTTCTTAAGTCGCAATTAAAATCCCAACTTCTTAATTATAGTATCTTTCCTCTATCATTTCCTATTTATTCTGTATATGACTTTCTTTACTTGCATATATTTATATATTTATTTATTGCATATTATTTCTCCCATTTGACTCTAAATACCTTGAAGGGGTTTGTATTTGTATTTATAAGAAGACATATTCATTTCATTCTGTAGTTGTTAACATTATCCCAATCTTTCTCTCCCTGTCAAACAAATTTAGAAATGGCATGAAGAGATTGCGACATACAAAGATGAAGTTGAGGAAGTTGGATCCCGAGCTCAGGAGATACTGGAAGAGACTCAAGTTAGCAGCAGGATGGGATGCCAAGCAACACAGTTAACCTCTCGATACCAGGCCCTTCTTCTTCATGTTCTCGTGAGAAATTGAAATCTTTGTAATAGTATTTTTTGTAATCTGCTAGGGGGAAGCTGCCCCCTATTCATTGAAGAGGAAACAGATTAAATATTTGTCATAAAATGCTAGCTTTTTCTAACAAAATTATAGCTTAGTTTCCAACAAAAATCGCCTCTTATTTAATTTTCCTTTTTTTTAAGGAACAAATCAAGTTTCTGGAGGAAGAGATTCAGAGTTTAGATGAATCGGATTTATCTTTCAGTGCCTACAATGATTGGTATGGATCCATTCATAAAAACTTCAAGAATATAGCTACTGAAACCAATAAAGTGGATAAAATCATGATGCAGAAGAAAATGAAGACATTAGAGGTAGGTTCTAAATGTGCCTGTACCAAGAAGACTTCCTTAATTGAGCTACCCCATTTCTTGTTTTCTTTGAGTTCCTTCAGGATTTATGAATATTCCTTTCCTACTAGCAACTTACTGTTCATGTGCAACTTCCTGAGTGTATCTTCCCTTTCCTCTCATTGTATTACAAGGTCATCAAAAATGGGCAAGCCACATTTTTATTTTCTTATTTCCCCAGTTTGCTCTGTGTACTATAGGTCTTATTCAATTTTCTTTTTGTATTTGAATTATTTAATTTGTATGCATATTTTGCACCCTCAGAAAAAAGAATTCCAGAATTTTTCTCTATATGTTTTTATCTTGTATTCTCATGGTCCATGATGCAAGCTGAAGTTGCAATAACAATAAATACAAACTAATGGAAAAAGTAGCAAATTGGTCTATCACTTTTCCAGATCTTTCAACTGAACATCAAATCTGAGACTGATTATACCACATTTGTTTAATGTTCCTATGATCATGATATTCATGATTTTCAAATAAATTCAAAATTTTATTGCTAAGAACTTTATTCCTTTAATGTATGACATAGTATCAGACAGTTTATAAGCATTTTTTTAGCCAGATGCTGTCTGGAAAAACAAATACAAGCTGAGAAAAAGTTCCTACCCTCAAGAATTTTACACTCTAAGGAAGGAAGGAAACACATAAAAGAAGCTGAAGTGGAGATTGGGGAGGAATAGGGAGAGCAAAGGTAAAAGGGGGGCACACATGGTAGAGAAAGTCCAGAGTTAAGGAGGTTTTAGGAAGAGCCAATCAGAAGGAGAGGCTTCAAAGATGGAGGATAACATCCAATCCAGGATGGATTGAATTTTCTTGCCTAGGATCTTAGCATAATACTTTGAAGATATTGTTGGAGGTAGAAGACCTTGTAATTATGACTATTTCTTTTAAGTTTTTAGCTTATTAATTATATTGTCTTTTTTTTGAAACCTATGATGCAGTTTTATCTCCTGGGGCATCAGTTTTCTTAATTATAACATGATGGTGTTGAACTAGATTACTCCCTGAATCCCTCTACCTTTAAGTCTATGATTCCATGATCCTATACTCATAAAGTACAGAAAAAGAAGCAATATGCTATCTGCTCTTAGGAATTATTACAGGTCAAGTCTAGAGAAATGAAATAAAATGAATAAATGAACTCAATACATGAAAAGGGATTGCCTACTGTTGATCAACATAAGTAGATCAAGCATAAGTCTTGAAACTTGAAAGACCTTGCTTTATACAGACTTTTATTGAAATAACATTTGCTCTCTTAGGGTTCAACTTGTATTTCCAATTACTTTTTTTTTCAGTCTTTGCTAAATGACGTGGAGAAGGGTCACAGCTTGCTGAAATCTGCCAGAGAGAAAGGTGAGAAAGCAATTCAATACCTAGAAGGGAGTGAAGCCGAAATGCTAAGGAAAGAGATCAGCGATCATGTGGAGCAATTGGAGGAGCTGGCCAGCACTGTGAGAAAGGAGCATAGGACCTTGGAAAAATGTCTACATTTAGCCAAAGAATTTACAGATAAATATAAAGTACAGACGCAATGGATAGCTGAATACCAGGCAGTACTTCATAGTCCTGAAGATCCTAAAATGGAATTGTATGAGAAAAAAGCTCAGTTGTCTAAATTCAAGGTAAGGAATGCAATATTATTTCATTATCTCTAGGAAATATATCTTGCTTTTCTGCATTTGAGCTTCTGAATCAATGTGTGTTTTGGACAGCGAAGGTGGAGAGAGAGGAGCAACATGGCTAGAAAATGATTATGAGAGAGTTATGGCAATAATATGGAATAATGGAGAAACTTCAGGGGAGAGAATGACTAAATGAAGTGATCAACTGTGTGAACTACTAGAAAGAAGGGAAGCATGAAGTCTCAGAAAAAGCCTACTACAATAGACTGAGACTAGATGGTATAATGGAAACAATATTGAATCTGAAGTCAAAGGACTGATTTGAATCTCAGTTTTGCTACTTATTGCCTGTGTAATCTGATGCAAATTTACTCATCTAAGCCTTAGTTTCCTCCTCTATAAAATGAGGTGACTTGATTAGATGATCTCTAAGATTCCTCTGGGCAAGATGCTCAATTTGGGCTACTTAAACTTTATTTTTTCAAAACTACATTTTAACATAATTGTAATTTTATTTTGTACATTTAAAAGCATTATTCTAGAAAAGTGTTCATATACATCATCACATTGCTAAGAGGGTCCACAACACACTAAAAATTAAGAACTTCTACCTTAGATGATAGTCAAGGCTAAGCTAAACTCATCTCCATAGAAAGTTAAGCTGCTTCTCAGAAGTCTATGCTCTAGACTATATGTGAAACTTTTCCAGTATTGTTGAACCTGTCAGTGTGTACTGGCATAGTTATTGAGAGTCCATGACCACCTCTGAGGGATTGGAGTAGGACCTTTCGAGGGGTTCTGTATATAGCAGGTCCTTCATAACTTTATATTGTACATATATTGACAGATGTCTAAGGGCTAGTGAAGAGAAGGTGACTGGAGCCAAGTTCTAGAGATGACAGAATTGGATGGGACCAAGGGCACAGAAAGTAGGGTTAGCCTTAGCAAACTATCTTTTCTTTAAAAATTGAAGAAAGGATGGACAAATATGATGAAAGTCTCAGGAACTTGGGGGAAGAATTGAGTGAACTCATAGTGGAATACCTCAGACCCATGGAAATAGGCAATGATATTTGCTATGAACAGAGGAATTAGGGGAATTCTGAAAATTGAAAAGAATGAAGCAAGGATCTGTGATGATAGCATCAGTTCTTTTTGAGTTTAATAAACATTTATTAAATACCTGCTTTATGTCAACTACTCTGATAGACTCTGAAGGAAATGTCAGACTCTTTCCTTTCTGTGCTTACAATCTAGTATAGTGCAGTATTTTTTTCTTTATTACTTTTTATAGCAGTCATCAATTAGAATAGATTTAGGGGGTTCCTAAATATTTTGTGTCATGGTAATTTTGGAGAAGTCTGGTTAAATATATAGACTTCTCTGAATAATCATTTAAAATGCATAAAATAAAATCCATAGAATTACAAAGAAAATCCATTATATTGAAAAAACAGTGATAAGATTGGTAGATTTAGATATAAAGTTCATAGACCTCTACAGGATGATCCATGAATAGAATTAGTTTTTTCTTCAGAATTATTTAAGTACCATCTATGACCATATATACACACGTGTTTATGTGTATTAACTTTGCCTTCTTGGTTCTTTTTGCACATTAAGTCAATCCAACAGATGGTGCTATCCCATGAGCCAGCAGTAAAATCTATAACTGAAAAAGGAGAAGCCCTTCTGGAACTCGTACCAGATGTTTCTTTAAAGGATAAAATTCAGAAACTTCAAACTGATTACCAGGACCTTTGCAATGCAGGAAAGGTAAGAGAGTGAGAAAACTATTAGACATAATCATATTATTTACTAGGAAAAGCAACTCTCATTTTTCCTTAGGGGATATTTTTTTAGGACAGTGAAGGCATAATTTTCTTTCTTCTTTGATTTCTTTGTATGCAGATAACTGAACTTACTATATATGCGTGTATATATATATATATATATACACACATGCATATATAGTAAATATAGATATATAAACTTACAATTTTCCTATTGCTAAGAAACTTGGCAATCATTTTATAGTTTAATTGTGTCTGACCCTTAGTAACCCCATGGAACTCTGTTCATTAACTTTTCTTTGCAAAGATACTGGAGTGCTGTTGTCTTCCTCAGGCTTGCCAACTAGAAAGTTTCTGACATTGGATATGAATTCAGGTCTTCCTGACTCCAAGTCAGAGCACTATTCACTGTGCTACTTAGCTGCCCATTTTATATCATTTATGAATTTAATATAATTTTGAATACTCTACTCTTTGCACTCATCTCTGATGTTTTGACATGGAATCAACAGGAGCATGTGAGGAGCCTGGAGGTAAAAGTGAAAGAACATGAAGAGTATAATAATGAACTTCAAGAAGTGGAAAAGTGGCTTTTACAGATGTCTGGCAGGCTGGTCACACCAGATCTCATGGAACTGAGCAGTTTAGAAACAATCACACAGCAGCTGGCCAGCCATAAGGTACACCTGGCATGTGGACAGATATGATAAGAATTTCTTCAATGATTTTATGTAGATACTTTTGTTAATTTTTTTTTTTTATAAATCAGTCTCACAGGTCTATAGGTTTAGATCACTTTAGAGAGCAGATGCTCCAATTTGTTCATTTTACAAATGTGAAAACTAAAGCTAGTTAAGATTTTTTTAATTTTTTTTTTGTTCTTACTATTTAACTTTAAGTAACATGAATAACAAGTGACATAGAGCTGGATTTTGAACCTAAGTCTAGCTTCTGATCTCTAAGTCATATACCTATCATATGCCTTCTATATTGCTATCAACTTCAAAGAAAATAATTTATGTAAATAGATATCAGAACTTATCAAATATCATTCTAATGATTTTAGGTCTAGAAGAAAAATACAATTCTACATAATACATTGAATAATTCTAAATTGATTTCTTTATTTCTAAAGACTATTGTCTAATTCACCTTTTTCAGTAACAGATTTTCAATTATATAAGGTTAAAAACCTTGCAA
Organism: Macrotis lagotis; assembly: GCF_037893015.1. Lineage (NCBI taxonomy): Eukaryota > Metazoa > Chordata > Mammalia > Peramelemorphia > Peramelidae > Macrotis > Macrotis lagotis. The sequence continues at coordinate 167,030,528 of NC_133662.1, read as the reverse complement.
TTATCTTTAATACTTCTTCTCCCTCCTCTTTTTCATCTAATCTGTCAGTTTTAAATGCTTTACTTGAGTTTATTTTATTTCCACTCATACAGCTTCATTAGTTCATCTCCCTTTACTTTTTTAATCTATTTTTAAAAACTTACAATTAAAAAAACCATTGTAAGGTGCACAGCAAAACATGAGAGGATTCATAATATAAAACAATAAATTTCAATTTCAAGAAAGTCTAATATATATTACACATTGTGTTCAAAATTATCCTTCTTTTCTTTGCTTTCTTGTAAGTTTTCTTCTGTTCTCTGCTGTTCACTATTTATTTTTTTCTCTCTCACCTCACCCCAGGATGACTGTAATTAAGAATGACATATCTAAATAACTATATCTATGTGGGGAGACACACGCACACACACACACATACACACACACACACACACACACACACACACACACATATATACACATATTTACATATTCATTTATATATGAACATATACACACAAAACCACATACATATACAAGATATATAGGTACATATTTATATATATATTCATAGATATACATTTGTTTGTGTATATCTCTCATTTTAACAATAAATAACAACCCCTCCTCATTCCTCTTCTTTACTTTATCTTGTCCTTCTATTCCTCAATTAACTGCTCTTCAAAGAATCCTTTATTTATACATCCTTCTATACTCCTCTGCTCATTAATCTATACCCTCTTATCTACCCCCTCCCTCATTTATCCACACACCTTTCTATATACCATCTTATCCTATTCCCTTACCCTCCAACTCATTATCCTCTCTTTCCCCTTATTTCTTTTATTTCTTTCTGACTTTAGAAGACTTTTAGCACCCTATATATAGGAATTTGTATTTTTTCCTCTTTAGCCCATTCCCAGTGATATTGCCAGTTTTTCCTCCTCATTTAATTCCTCTGTGTCAATTTTTCTTCTCACATCCCATTTGTATAAGATGGGAATTCTTTTAAAAATATTTTCCTAAGGGGGAAATTAGGTAGTACTTAGAGCACAGGGCAGGAAGTTAAGAGGACCTGAGTCCAAATCTGGCCTCAGCCTCTTAGCAATTACCTAGCTGTGTGACCTTGGGCAAATCACTTAACCCTACTGCCTTGCAATCCCCCTCCAAAAAAACTTATCATAGAATATTTTACTTTTAAGAATCCCATCCTCAGCTCTACTCCCTATATTTCCTTCTAACTGTAGTTATTAATAACAATTTTGGACAAATGATTTACATATCCATGTATCGATAGTAAACAATTTGTCCTTATTGATTCTATTATAATTTGTTTTTGATGTTTGCCTTATATTAATTTTGATTGTTATATTTCAAATTTTCAATTAAATTCAGATCTTTTGCAACAAAATTCTAAAAATCTGGCAATTCATTGAATGTTCATTTTTTTTCTATTCAGGATTATGCTTAACTTTGCTAGGTATAATATCTTTGATCCCAAACCCAATTTTTTGGCTCTTCAATATGTTATGTTCCAATATGTAGTCTTTTTTTTTAATTTAAGGCAATAGGATTAAGTGACTTTCCTAAGGTCACACAGCTAGGCAATTATTGAATGCCTGAGCTAAGATTTGAACTCAGGTCCTCCTGACTCCATGGCCAGTGCTCTATCCACTGTGCCACCTAGCTGCCCCAACTTATAGTCTTTTAAAACAACCACTGCTAAGTCTTTTGTAATTATTATTATTTATTATTATTTGTTTTTATGCAAAGCAATGGGGTTAAGTGACTTTCCTAATGTCACACAGCTGAGTAAATTTTAAATGTCAGATCCTGGATTTGAACTCAGCTTCTCCTGATTCCAGGGTCAGGGATCATCTCTCCATTGTGACACCTAGCTGCCTCAGTCTTGTGTAATTCTAGTTGTGGTTCTGCCATATTTGAATTGATTTTTTTCTTGTTGCTTTTAATAGTTTTTCTTTAACTTGGAGATTTTGGAATTTAGACAAGATCCTTGTCATTTATCCTCCTAGGATCCCTTTCAGGTAGTGATTAGTGATTTTTTTTCAATTTCTACTTTCCTCTCTTGCTCCAACTCTGCTTGATAATTTTCGTTAATTATTTCTTATATTATTTCCATTGATATAACAGCTTTGAGGTAATTTTGAGGTAATCCTATTATGCTTATGTGTTCTCTTCCTAATCTATTCTCCAAGTATGTTTTCTTGTTGTTTCACCTTATTTTCTATTTTTTCATTCTTTATGGTTTGTTTTATTTCTTTGTCTCTTATGACTTCACTAACTTTCTTTTGCTCTATTCTAATTTTCAGAGTCATTTTCTTCCTTAAGATTCTGATCCTCCTTTTCCAGTTGGTTTAATTTCTTTTCATAACTCTTTTGTTTTTCTTGGATTGTTCTGATCTTCTTTTTTTTTAGTTTTTCCTGAGTCATTCTTATGTGATTTTTAAAGTCTTTTTTGAGTTCCTCCTTTAATTCCAAAATCTGATTCCAAGCTCACTTTTTTCCAACCTCAATATATTTCAATTCACTTAGTGAATTTTTTATTTTAATATATTCTCACCTCTGTGCCTTTACATAGATTCTTCTCAAGACTGGAATTCCCTTCAGCTTTGACCTAATGATGGTTTTTTTAAAACTTTTATTTCCCATTCAGATATCATCTCTTATAGTTTGTCTTTAATCTCTCTGACTGAATTTTTTCCTCTAAAATTTATTTTAGACCTTAGCTTTTATTCTATTTTACTTCCTATCATTCTTATCTATTTAATTAACTTGCAAAGCTTCTTGAGGAGAAAGGAATAGATTATGCATAACCTCTGTATTTCCAATGAATTGTATATATATAAGGTTCTTAATTTTTTTGAATTTGAGACTGGCAAAATACTCATTGAATATGAGAAATAAAACTATTCAGTAAAGTAAAATTAATTTATAAATGAATCGGTGCTTTAGATGACAGTGATATAGGAATAAACATCTCTAATTTTTTTGTCTTATTAGGATCCAGCAAATGAATATATTGGACCTAGTTCTCTAGGGTCTTGATTCTCTGGAAGTCAATTAATCCCTAAAGAAGGCTCATTATTTCCTTTAGAGAACTATTACTGTCTGGAAAAAATGAATTTACTTTCTTAAACACTTACTTTACACTCAAACTTAATAATCTAGATTATTAGGTATAGATGGGGGATAAATATGATGTCATTTTTCATTAAGAAGAAAAGGATTTGGAGTTTTAAAAGACTTTTGATGGAAAATATCATCTAAATATAGAGAAAGAACTGTGGAGTTTAAATAAAGACCAAAGCTTATTATCTTCAATTTTTAAAAGTCTTAAGTATTGTCATTGTTTTCCTCTCTAATGTTTTCCTTCTTCCATTTGGATCTGAGTCCTCTCTCACACATGATCAGTATGGATCCATGTTTAGCATGATTTTAAATGTAGAGCGATTATCAGTTTGCTTTCTGTTAGGGGGAGGAGGGAGAAAAATGTAAAACACAAAACCTTATAAAAATTGGTAAAACCTACTGTTGCATGTAGTTGGAAAAATAAATAAAATGGTTTTTAAAAAATTGGGATGGGGGCGGCTAGATGGTGCAGTGGATAGAGCTCTGGCCCTGGAGTCAGGAGTACCTGAGTTCAAATCCAGCCTCAGATGCTTAATATAATTACCTAGCTGTGTGGTCATGGGCAGGCCACTTAACCCTAATTGCCTTGCAAAAACCTAAAAAAAAAATTGGGATGGACAAATTTCCAGGAAAAAAAAAAGAAGAAAAAAGCATTTGGAAATTTTCACAGTATTTTTTTTTTATTTTATTTTATACTATTTCTAGGCTATGATGGAGGAGATTGCAGGGTTTGAAGACCGTTTGAATGATCTGAAAATTAAGGGGGATCATCTGATCAGTCATTGTGCAGACCAGCTTCAAGCCAAGCTTAAACAAAATGTGCAAGCCCATTTACAGGGCACAAAGGATAGTTATTCTGCTATCTGCAGTACAGCCCAAAGGGTAAGTTTTATCAGAGTAACTTTATATAAATATTATGAATTATTGATAGAGGGCTGGAATCTAGTGACTTTCAAAGAGGATAGATTTTTATCTCTTTGGGATAATTTTGGTATTAATCCAGTCTGAAGGCAAGAAGACAGGGAAGGTTTTGACAAGACTAATGAATATCTTTTTGACTGAATTATTTGTGCAATGAAATTCTGACTTCTATTTTTAACTGCTCTTACTTTCCCTCAATGAGTTATTGGTCAGCTAATGAGAATGTGTGTGTGTTTGTGTGTGTGTGCATATACATATATATTTATAGACATACTGTTTCTCCTAGTTTTTCCATTTGCTTACAGAATTGAAATAATAATTCATTCCATCACTTAAAAATAATAATTTACTTTTGAAATTGAAATATAGAGCAGAAATTATACTATATGTAAAACTATAATAGGTACCTCAAGCATGATTTTGTATATAACATTTTTGAGTATTTCTTTAAAAATTTCTTCCATGAATACTTTGAAGATAAATATTCAAAAATCCAAATGTCAGCTACATTAAACTTTTTTAATATCAAAATTTGAATAATAAATGAATATTTTGAAAAATAAGTTTATTTTTACTTCCACAAAAAGAAAATTGATACATTTTGAACCTGAACATCCTGCCAAAGATAACAGATTTGTCTAAATTCTTTTATATTTTAAATATAATTGATTGTAAAGATGAGAATCAATCTGTATAGATAGAAGAAATTCCTCACTGCAAACTCCCTGAGCAAATGAATACAAAAAATCAGTTCCTTAAAGAAGAAAAAATAAAGAAAAAAACTTCAAATGGTCTTTCACCTAATTACATATATATATATATGTTATATGTATATTATATGCATATAATATATATATATATACACACACACACACACACACACACACACACACACACACACACACATATATATTTAGAAGACCAATAAGGAAGAATGTTTGATTTTGCAAAACTCATAAGAGGAACCTTGGAAGAGAGTACAAGTAGGAAATCATAAAAAAAATCATAAAATCATAAAATCATGATACTTTTGTGAAACACTCTAAAATATAGTTGAAGAATGAAGTAATTCTGAAAAACAGATTCAGTGCAATATAAAAGTGCTTTACCTTTCTCTAGTCAATGATTAAGTAATGAAATCCTCACTATTACAAGTTTGAATAATTTCAGTAAAAAAGAAAAACAGATAACTTTGGAAACCAAAAGCATAGGGAGTAGCATAAATTTCTAAGAATAATCTGAAGGTCTACTGTGAAAGACAACAGAAAGGACTTTAGCTCTTTGAAATAAGAGAATAAGGAAAAGATACTTTCTAACTTGTTAATGTGTCTGAATTCTGCAATATAAAACATATTTTTCCAACCAGAAAGGGCATTATACAGATAACAAAAAGGGAATTCAGACTTTAAAGATGTGAGGAGATAGTTAAAGGATGTAGTCATTTTAAATGAATTCATTTATTGGTCCCAAATTTAGAGCTTAAGATCTTGAAAGAGTTTGCAGAAGTGATTTCATCTCTAAGACATGGAGTATAAGATGATTTGAAGCACATAAGTATTGCCCTGATTTTCATATATGGCAAAATATAAATTCCTTATTTGATGTTCTTGAATGTCGTTATTGTGCTTGTTGTTGTTTAGTCATTTCAGTCATGTCTGATTTTTTTGTGACACTGTTTGAAGTTTTCTTGGCAAAGATACCAGAGTGGTTTGTCATTTCCTTCTCTAGCTCATTTTGCAAATGAGGAACTGAGGTAAACAGGGTTAAGTGACTTGCCCAGAGTCACATAACTGGTCAGGGTCTAAGGTCAGAACTGAACTCATGAAGAGGAATCTTCCTGACTCCAGGTCTGGTATTTTATCCATTACATAATGTCAATCATGAGAAAATTCTAAAATGGATTAGCTTATGTATGATATCGGCGAATCTGGGAAAGAATGAGATGCTTGCTATGCTCCCAGAAGGATTCATTAAAAACATTTGACCTAAATCCTTTTCAAATTAGGTCACTAGGTTATTAAGAAAGTAGTAAACTCCAGATTCAATCTAGCTTGATTCCAAAAAGAGCTAGTAAATAAAAAGAGCAAGATAATGGAGAATCAAGGAAGGAATTAACATAGAATTATGCAGAACATATTTAAGTTTTAGGGAGTCATTAATATCATTGGCATTTATCTTGGGATTTTTCTTCCACTGTCTTTAGAAACATAGACAGTAGGATGAGAAAACATCTTAGAGGTCATCTAATCCAATTCCTTTATTTTATAGATGAAGAGACTGAGGTCTAGAAAGGTCAAGTAACTGTCCTAAGACAGTAAATGGAAAAGCTAGATTTTGCCTTTAGGTCTTCTGCATTTATATTTATGTAATTTACACTTGATCACAGCTACCCCCTTGATGCAGAAAGAACCAGGTTTTTTTGAGAGTTAGATAAGGATCAAAACAGACAAAGAAAATTATAGACCAATCTCCCTAATTGATGTAAATAGGGGAGACTAGGTGGAGCAGTGGATAGAGCACCAGGCTTGGGGTCAGGAGTACCTGAGTTCAAATTCGGTCTCAGACACTTAATAATTACCCAGCTGTGTGGCCTTGGGCAAGCCACTTAATCCATTTGTCTTGAAAGTTATTACTAGGATTATACACAATGATCAGGTTGGATTCATACCAGGTAGGCAGGGATGGTTCAACATTAGGAAAACACTCAACATAATTAAACATATCAATAGCAAAACCAACATAAATCATACGATTATCTCAATAGATGTTGAAAAAGCCTTTGATAAAATACAACATCCATTTCTATTAAAAACACTAGAAAGTTTAGGAATAAATGGAGTTTTCCTTAAAATAATAAATAGTACTTATCTAAAACCATCAACAAATATTTTATGTAATCAGAATAAGTTCAGAGCATTTCCAATAAAATCAGGAGTGAAACAAGGATGCCCATTATCACCATTACTATTCAATGTAGTATTAGAAATGCTAGCAGTAGCAATAAGAGAAGAAAAAGAAATTGAAGGAATCAGAATCGGCAGTGAGGAAGCAAAACTTTCAGTCTTTGCAGATGATATGATGATATACATAGAGAACCTAAGAAAATCATCTAAAAACCTCCTTGAAATAATTAACAAATTCAGCCAAGTAGCAGGATATAAAATGAACCCACATGTCATCAGCATTTCTGTATATGAACAACAGAGCCCAAGAGCAAGAAATAGAAAGAGAAATTCCATTTAAAATAACTATAGACAACATAAAATAATTGGGAATCTATCTCCCAAGACAAACCCAGAAACTATATGAGCACAATTATGGAGCTCTCCTCACCCAAATAAAGTCAGATCTAAATAATTGGAAAAATTTCAAATGCTCATGGTTAGATTGAGCTAATATAATAAAAATGACAATTCTACTCAAATTAAATTACTTATTTAGTGCTATTCCAATCAAACTACCAAATAACTACTTTATCAAGCTAGAAAAAATTAACAAAATTTATCTGAAGCAACAAAAGGGCAAGAATAGCAAGAGAACCGATGAAGAAAAAATGTAAAGGAAGGTGGCCTAGGTCTACCAGATCTAAAACTATACTATAAAGTGGCAGTCATCAAAACTGTCTGGTCCTGGTTAAGAAATAGAGTAATGAATCAGTGGATCAGGATAGGTTCAAAAGAAACAGTAGTAAAGCACCACAGTAATCCACTGTTTGACAAATCCAAACATATCAGCTTCTGGGATAAGAACTCACTATTTGACAAAAATTGTTGGGAAAACTGGAAAATAGTATGGCAAAACTAAGCATAGCCACAGCTCACACCCTATACCAAAATAAAGTCAAAATGGGTACAGGATTTAGACATAAAGAGCAATACCATAGATAAATTGGTAGACCAAAAGATACTCTATCAGATCTATGAAAAGGGCATAAATGCATGACAAAACAAGAATTAGAGCATATTATAAACTGCAAAATGCATGATTTTGACTATATTAAATTAAAAAAAATTGAACTAATAAAATCAATACTTCCAAAATTTGAAGGAAAGCAGAAAGGTGGGAAGCAATCTTCACAGCTTGGAGTTCTGATAAAGGTGTCATTTTAAAAATATATAGAAAATTGCATCAAATTTATAAGATCACAAGTTATTTCCCCAATTGATAAATGGTCAAAAGATATGAACAGACAGTTTTCAAATGAAGAAATTAAAGCGATATAAAATCATATGAAAAAATGCTCAAATTAAAACATCAATGAAGTATCATCTCACACCTATTAGACTGGCCAAGATGAGAAATAAGGGAAAATGATCAATGCTGGAGAGTTTGTGGGAGGATTGGGATATTGTTGCAATGCTGGTGGAGCTGTGAATGGATCCAACCTTTCTGGAGAGCAATATGGAACTATGCCCAGAGAGCAATAAAACTATTCATACCCCTTTGACTCTAATTCTAGGTAATGTCCAGAAGAAATTATAAAAAGGGGAAAATTCCTACATTCCAAAATATTCATAGAAGCTCTTTTTGTAGTGGCAAAGAAATGGAAATTGAGGGGCTGCCCATCAATTGGGAATAGCTAAACAAGTTGTGGTACATGAATACTATGGAATACTATTGTTCTATAAGGAACCATAAATGGTTGGACTCTACAGAAGCATGGACTGAAGTGCAGGATTTGATCCTGAGCGAAGGGAATAGAACCAAGAGAACAATGTACACATTAACAACAACATTATGAGATGAACAACCTTGATGGAGGCAGCTCCTCTCAACAGTTCAGAGAATTAGGGCAACTGTATTTGACTGGCTATGGACTACATTATCCCCATCCAGGGGAAGAAAAATGAAACAAAACAAAACATACACACACAAAAAGCCAACCCTTCAGAATCTGATGAACACTTTATATAAATCATCTCTTATGTACCTCTACACCTTAATTCTAATCCCTCATATCCAAAATTGCTAATTTGTAAACACGTTTATCAAAATACGTGTGTAACATGCTAATCTGACTATTTGCCGCTGAGAGGTGGGGAGTGGAAAGGAGGGTGGAGGGAAGTTTTGTATATTGATGAAAATAAATAAATAAAATTTGAAAAATAAATGTTCTCTATATAGAGGTAGGAAATATAATGATAATCCACACTCAAAAAATGAACTAGATTAGGGTGTGAGGTAGTGACAACAGAGCACAGTGGCAATTGGAGGGCAATAGAGGGATTGTCCAGTTACTTTCCCTTTCTATTTATGTTGGGTCCTTTCAGGACCCATTGCCTTCTTCCTGAGATTAAGTTTATGTTAGTTGTTGAAGGGTACTTGACAAAGAATTTGAATAAATCTCTCATTTAGACTTAATGATAGTCAATTATATAAATCTACATATAAATGACTGAGAAATTATCCTCTGAGAGTTTTAATTAATGCATTGATGTTATCTTGGAAAGAAAGCTTTACTGAATATAATAAGGTTCTGTGGCCTTGTTCAGTTGAATGCATTTATTGGCAACTTGGATAAAGTCACAGAAAACATACATATCAAATTTATGGTTATTGTGAATCTAAGAGGGAAAGCTAATAAATTGGATGAATCGAGATTTTAAAATTATCTTTGACCAGTTAAAATGATAGTTTGAAACCAGTGAGATTAAATTTAGTTTCGTTAATTCAGGTTAGGAAAATCTGGAGAGAGCCACTTTGACTACATTTTATGTGGGAAAAGGTCTGAAATTTTTAGTTTTGTACCAGTTCAACTAGAGACAATATTGTTAAAAATCTGACATGGTCTTAGGGTACCTCAATGGAAAATATAGTGTCCAGAACAAATGAGGTAATCAACTCATTTCCCTATCTAATGGTCATCATATCTAAAGTACACTGTTCATTTCTTTTTTTAAATTTTTTTTCTCTAGAAAGACTTTGAGTTTTTTGTTTTACAATTCTTCCCCATTCTAGCTTTCCTCCCCACATCCCCCCAATAAAAGGTAATAAGTCTTTATATTGTTTCCATAGTATACAATGATCTAAGTTGAATGTGATGAGAGAGAAATCATATCCTTAAAGAAGAAAAATATAGTATAAGAAATAGCAAAATTACATAATGAAATAACATATTTTTTTTCTGAAATTGAAGGTAATAGTCTTTGGTCTTTGTTTACTCCACATTTCTTTCTCTGGATACAGATGGTATTCTCCATCGCAAATAACCCCAAATTGTCCCTGATTGTTGCACTGATGGAATGAGCAAGTCCATCAAAGTTGATCATCACCCCCATGTTGCTGTTAGGGTGTACAATATTTTTCCAGTTCTGCTCATCTCATTCAGCATCAGTTCATGCACATCCCTAGAGGCTTCCCTAAATTTCCATCCCTCTGGTTTCTAATAGAACAATAATGGTCCATCAGATACCTATACCACAGTTTGTTAAACCATTCCCCAATTGAAGGACATTCATTTAATTTCCAATTCTTTGCTGCTACAAACAGGGCTTCTATGAATATTTTTGTACAAGTAATGTTTTTACCCTTTTTCATCATCTCTTCAGGGTATAGACCCAGTAGTGGTATTGCTGAATCAAAGGGCATGCACATTTTTGTTGCCCTTTGGGCATAATTCCAAATTGCTCTCCAGAAAGTTTGGATGAGTTCACAGCTCCACCAACAATGCATTAGTGTCCCAGATTTCCCACATCCCTTCCAATATTGATCATTGTCTTTTCTGGTCATATTGACCAGTTGGAGAGGTATGAGGTGGTATCTCAGAGATGCTTTAATTTACATTTCTCTAATAAGTAGTGATTTTGTGTAATTTTTCATATGACTATGGATCGCTTTGATTTCTTCATCTGTAAATTGCCTTTGCATATCCTTTGACCATTTGTCAATTTGGGAATGGCTTGTTTTTTTGAATATTTGACTCAGTTTTCTGTATATTTTAGAAATAAGTCCTTTGTCAGAAATACTAGTTTTAAAATTGTTTCCCAATTTACTACATTTCTTTTGATCTTGCTTACAGTGGTTTTGTCTGTGCAAAAGCTTTTTAATTTAATATAATCAAAATTATCTAGTTTGTTTTTAATGATGTTCTCTATCTCTTCCTTGGTCATAAACTGCTTTCCTTTCCATAGATCTGATAGGTATACTATTCCTTAATCATCTAGTTTGCTTATAATGTTTCTTTTTTATGTCTAAATCCTGTATTCATTTTGATCTTATCTTGGTATAGGGTGTGAGGTGTTGGTCTAATCTAAGTTTCTTCCACATTAACTTCCAATTTTACCAAGAATTTTTATTGAAGAGAAAGTTTTTATCCCAATAGCTGGACTCTTTGAGTTTATCTAACAGCAGATTATTATAATCATTTTCTGCTATTGCACCTAGTCTATCCCACTGATCTACCACTCTATTTCTAAGCCAATACCAGACAGTTTTAATGACTGATGCTTTATAATATAATTTTAGATCTGGTAAGGCTAAACCACCTTCTTTCGTACTTTTTTTTCATTGAATCCTTGGAAATTCTTGACTTTTTATTTCTCCATATGAATTTGCTTACAATTTTTTCTAACTCATTAAAGTAAGTTTTTGGAATTTTGATTGGTAGGGCACTAAACAAGTAGTTGAGTTTCGGTAGAATTGTCATTTTTATTATATTAGCTTGACCTATCCATGAGCAGCTGATGTTTTCCCAGTTATTTAAATCTGATTTTATTGGTGTGAGAAATGTTTTGTAATTGTTTTCAAAAAGTTTTTGAGTCTGCCTTGGCAGGTAGACTTCCAGGTATTTTATATTGTCTGAAGTTACTTTGAATAGGATTTCACTTTCTAGCTCTTTATGTATCTTGCTAGTTATATACAGAAATGCTGAGGATTTATGAGGGTTTATTTTATATCCTGTGACTTTGCTAAAGTTGCTAATTATTTCTAGTAGTTTTTTAGGATTCTCTTGGTATACCATCATGTTGTCTGCAAAGAGTGAGAGTTTTGTCTCTTCCTTCCCAATTCTAATTCCTTCAGTTTCTTTTTCTTCTCTTATTGCTGAAGCTAACATTTCTAATACAATATTGAATAGTAGTGGTGATAATGGGCACCCTTGTTTCACCCCTGATTTTATTGGGAATGCCTCTTGCCTATCCTTGTTGCATATAATGCTTGTTGATGGTTTCAGATAGAGACCGCCTATTATTCTAAGGAACAATCCATTTATTCCTACCCTATCTAGTTTTTTTTAGTAGGAATGGGTGCTGTATTTTGTCGAAAGCTTTTTCAGCATCTATTGATATGATCATATGATTTCTGATTGGTTTGTTATTGATATAATTAATTATACTAACAGTCCTCCTAATATTGAACCAACCCTGCATTCCTGGAATAAATCCTACTTGATCATAATGTATTATACTAGTGATAACTTGTAATCATTTTGCTAACATTTTATTTAAGATTTTTGCATCTATATTCATCAGGGAAATAGGTCTGTATTTTTCTTTCTCTGTTTTAACTCTTCCTGGTTTAGGTATCAGCACCATATTAGTGTCATAGAAAGAGTTATACAGAGTTCCATGTTCACCTATTTTTCCAAAGAGTTTATATAGAATTGGAACCAATTGTTCCTTAAATGTTTGATAGAATTCTTTGTGGATCCATCTGGCCCTGGAGATTTTTTCTTAGGGAGTTCAATAATAGCTTGTTGAGTTTCTTTTTCTGAGATAGGGTTGTTTAGGTAATGGATTTCCTCTTCATTTAATCAGGGCAACTTATATTTTTGTAAATATTCATTCATTTCACTTAGATTGTCAAATATATTGGCATAGAGTTGGTCAAAATAATTCCAAATTATTACTTTCATTTCCTCCTCATTGGTGGTGAGTTTACCTCTTTCATTTATGATACTAACAATTTGTTTTCTTTCTTTTTTTAATCAAATTGACCAGAGGTTTATCCATTTTATTGTTTTTTTCATAAAACCAACACTTGGTTCTATATATAAGTTCAATAGTTTTCTTGCTTTTGATTTTATTAATTTCTCCTTTAATTTTTAGATTTTCTAATTTGGTATTTAATTAGGGTTTTTTATTTGTTCTTTCTCTAATATTTTTAGTTGCATATTTAGTTCGTTGATTTCCTCTTTCTCTAATTTATTCATGTAAGCATTTAAAGATATAATATATCCCCTGACAGCCACCTTGAGTGTATCTCATAGGTTTTGGTATGTTGTTTCATTATTGTCTTTATCTAGAATGAAATAATTAATTATTTCTATAATTTGCTGTTTGGTCCACCCATTCTTTAATTTGAGGTTATTTAGTTTCCAATTAGTTTTGGGCCTGTATCTCCCTGAGCCAATATTGCATACTATTTTTATTGCATTATGATCTGAGAAAAAAGTATTCACTATTTCTGCCTTTCTGCAATTGGTCATTAGGTTTTCATGCCCTGTACATGGTCAGTTTTTTGTAAGTGCCATAGTACTCTATTCATTTCTAAGGATCAGCATCATATTTTGGGAAGAACATTAACAAGAAGGTCTATATGCAGTATAACCAGGATGGTGAGAGATCTGGAAACCATGTCACATAAGGAAAAGATGAAGAAATTAGGGGTGCTTATTATGGAGAAGAGAAAAAGAATGGAGTCATGATTTCTATTCTCAAATAATTAAAGGAATAATTGTTGAGAAAGGGGTAGACAATGGTTCTATACAGTATTGATTTGGAGTTTAGAATGGAGATCAATCAGCAGAAGTTCTAGGGAGGCTAATTTCAGGTCACTATGGGGAAGAACTTAGCCATCAGTAGAAAAATTGGATTGGCTATACTGTCAGATAAGCTCCCTCTCACAATTACCTATCAGGAATATTGGGGATTGAATATGTACATGAATGGGATATTAGCTTTCTTGTCAGGTTCCTTCCAACTCTGAAATTCTATATTTCTAATTCTGCCTCTGTATTGTGTTACTAGGTAGGGAAAGTAAGGGAGAAAGAAATAGATGCAGTTTGCTATTTCCTGGTGTAATTTACTGTTGTGATAGCATAAAGTGCTGCAAAGTTTCCTCAGCAGATGTAATATACTTGCTTCTCCTTAATTCTATGGTAAACTGTTCAGCAAACAGTGTTTCACTAACAGAGGCAAAATCTAGTATGAAATGCAAAAGAAATGCTTATAAATTTGAGTAATTTAAAGAGACTAACAAATTTAAAATGAGGGTAGTTAAATTTAATCATTCTGTTTAATTCCGACTACTTTATTTTAGTTCTTAAAACCTCAGTAAATCAATTAGTCAATCAAGAAACTATATTTATTAGCCCTACCAATAATATGCTTGTTATGGAATGATATAATTATAAAAGCAAGATAGTATTGCTTACATTCTATTTTTTTCTTCTTTGTTTTAGGTTTACCAGAGCTTGGAACATGAACTTCAGAAATATGTCAGCCGGCAAGACACTTTGCAGCAATGCCAGGCATGGCTTGCTACAGTTCAGCCAGATTTGAAACCAATTCCTCATCCACCTTTGAGTAGAGCAGAGGCAGTTAAGCAGGTAATAAATATTTATTTAAGAGAAACTATCTGTCTAATGACTTCTTCTCAATCCCATGGATTCAAGTATTATGTCTCCATGGATGATGCTCATATTTATTTTTCTAGGTCTAACCTCTTTCCTGACCTGACCCAGTCTTGCATCTCCAACCATCTATTTGATAAATCAATCTGGAAGTCCTGTTGACATCTTAAAATTTTAATATCTGAAACTGAATTTGTTACCTTTCTCCTCCCTGATCTCCATCCTCCCAGTCATTCAAGCTTGCAAACTACATGTCATCTTTGACTTCTCATTCTCTTTCATTATTCATATCCAATTACTTTTCAAATCTTGCTGATTCTATTTTTACAAGTAGAATCTTCTCTCTTCTAATACTATTAATCAGGTGTAGGACCTCATTATCTCATGCCTAGACTATTACACAGTCTCTTAATTGATCTCCTTGTTTAAGTCTCTCCTTGCTCCAGTATATCCTACAATCTGGCTCTTCCTAAAATACAAGCCTTACCATCTTATTCTCATCTTCAGTCATTTCCAGGGTCTCCCTAGTGCTTCCAAAGTTAAATATAAAGTCCTCTGTCTAGATTATAAAACTTTCTAGAATTTGACCCCTTCTTGCCATTCCAGTCTTTTTACCCTTTACACCACCCCAATCACCGGACATTTACTGATATTTAGTGATACCTTCTTACTTTTTCTTGGATATCACTCTATTTTTCAATCCCTAACTGTTTTTCCTGCCTTTTCTCCCTTAATGCTGGTGCCTTATTTCTGGTGATTATTTCCGATTTTTATCTTGTGTGTATATCTTGTTTGTATATAGTTTATTTTTAAAAATTTATTTAAAGCAATGAGGTTAAATTGACTTCCCAAGGCCACACAGCTTGGCATTTATTAAGTGTCTCAGGTCGGATTTGAACTCAGGTTCCCCTGACTCCAGGGATAGTACTCTATCCACTGCCTCCTAGCTGCCCCTGTATATAGTCTTTTTAACATGTTTTCTCCCTTCTTAGACTATAATCTTCTTGAGAACAAAGGGTGTCTTTTAGCTTTGCTAGCCTCCTCAGTGCATTGCCTGGCAGGCACTTAAAAAATACTAATTGACTGACACATAATTACATTCATTCTTGCTAGCATTAAGCTGAAGTTTTTTTCCTTGTTAAAGAAAATAATAAATAATGCAACAGATTTCATCTTATAACTTCCCTTAGGATTTTAAAAAATATTCTTAAAATAATAATAACTAAAATTGAAGCAGATGATTTGTGCCTGTGCAAAAAATTATTTGAGGGGCAGCTAGGTGGTGCTTTAGATAGAGCACTGGCTTTGGAGTCAGGAGTACCTGAGTCCAAATCCAGCCTCAGACATTTAATAATTACCTAGCCATTTGGCCTTGGGCAAGCCACTTAACCCATTGCCTTGAAAAATATAAAAAAAAAATTATTTGAGAAGAATTCCTTGGCCTACTACCAGACTCAAACAGTTGTCACTGTATGATTTGACCAGATCTTTTTTTTTCTTTGTTTTGTTTTTTTATGAGCATATTTTTTAAAAAATGTTTTTCTCTGTAATACACTCAATCAAAACTTCACATGTTAGAAGAATTTGCTTGTGAAAACAACATTGCTCCAGATATGGATGAACATTGTATAGTTATTATAAATTCATTAAACTAAGATACTAAAGTATCTTAGTTTAGACTAGGTAATAGTGGAAGGATATAAAATTTTTACATGACTCATCTCTTTTTTTTCTCCTTTATTTTCTTTGCTCATCCGTGTCATACCTACTACAGGTAAGCCGCAATGCTATCCCCTCTCCTATCTTCTCAGTTTCTTTTTATATCCTCAGAAGTAGTCATCACATTATCTACCATGAATTCAATTATCATCTAGATGCAAATGAATTCTAGTCTATAGATCTATAGACTATATCCATATATCCAGTGTAGTCATCTTCTGATCTCCACTCCTACAAGTTGAACTGCCTATTCAACATTTTGAACCAGATTTCCCATAAGCATCTCAAATGCAAAATGTGCAAAACAGGACTAATTGCATTTTTCCCAAATTCACCCCTCTTCTGAAGGTCCCTGTTATTAATAGCAGCATCCTTCTCATCATCCAGGTTTGTAAGCTCAACTTAATAATTCACTCACTCTATATCTAATTATTTAGTAAATCTTGCCTTTGCTTTATCTATAATATCCCATGTGTAAGTACTCACATATTTCTAACTCCTTTTATTTATTCAGTCATAACACTATTTCAAGACTCTCCTAATTGATTCAGACTCTCCCATTCCAATCTATCTTCCAATCAATCAAGAGGCATTTATTAAGAACTTACTGTATACTTCAGGCACTCTTCTCTAAGTACTGGGAATTTAAAGAAAAGCAAAAACATAATTTTTTTTCAAGAAACTTGCCTTCTAATGAAAGAGATAATATACAATCAATTACATATAAGAACATATACTGTAAATGGAAGGTATATTTAGAGAAAAGACTCTACTTTGTTGGAAAAGAATGGACTGGAGGGGAAATAGCTGAGTCTTGAAGGAAACCATGAGGCAGAAGTGAGGAGAGAGCATTCCAGGTATGGGAATAGCCAGTAAAAATGCACAGAATCAAAAAACAAAAAGGAGCAACAACAAAAAGATTGGATTAGGGGTAGCTAGGTGGCGCAGTGTATAGAGCACCGGCCCTGGAGTCAGGAGTACCTGAGTTCAAATCTGACCTCAGACACTTAATAATTACCTAGCTGTGGCCTTGGGCAAGACACTTTAACCCCATTTGCCTTGCAAAAATCTAAAAAAAAAAAAAAAAAAAGTAGACTGAAAAAGGTAGGAAGGATTGTGACTGTGAAGGGCTTTAAAAAGCCAAATAAAGAATTTAACAGTTGATCCTAGAGGTACTAGGGAACCATTGAAGTTTAAAGAGTTAGGGAAGTATTATGATCAGACCTCTGTTTAGGAAGATGACTTTTTTGGAAACTTTTGGAAGTGAGTTCAGAAATAACGAGAATCAAGAATAAATAACTGGGGGCGGCTAGGTGGCGTAGTGGATAAAGCACTGGCCTTGGAGTCAGGAGTACCTGGGTTCAAATCTGGGCTCAGACACTTAATAATTACCTAGCTGTGTGGCCTTGGGCAAGCCACTTAACCCCATTTGCCTTGCAAAAAAAAAAAACCTAAAAAAAAAAAAAAGAATAAATAACTGGATTTGGCAATTTAAAAAGATCATTGACAATAAAACGATTTTGATGGAGTAGTTTTTATTTTGGATCATAAGATCAGAAGCCAGTCTAAAGAATGGATAGAATCAAGTGAAAGAAGAGAAAATAAAGATATCACTGTAGTAGTCTTTAAAGAAATTTAGCCGTGAAAGGGAGGAAAGTAATAGGACAGAAGTTTAATGAAGATGGTAAGATCAAATTACAGAAAAAAAATGGAGAACCCCCACAAGTGATTTTCCAAAAGGGCAGGTTTGACTATGTCACATCAGTACTCAGTGTACTTGAGAGCATAGGTGTCCAGCCTTTTAGTTCTTCTGAGACACGTCATCCAACAAAAACTTGTCAAGGTTACATATAGGATTCAAATAGTTATGCCTTCAATGTAATCCCTATTGCCAATGACAATAAGAATAAAATGTAATTATGTCCCAAGAATGGGCTTTGGGAGTCCCATGCAGCCCACAGGCAATGGATTGGACACATTTAGTAGCATCTCTCTGATACATGTAAGATCAAACCCAAGAAACTCCCTTTGGATTTCAAGTTCATTTACATTGGAGATAAGTTGCATTTGAAACAGAGACTATAGGAGAAGAGAACAAGGATAAGGGCAGGAGAGTCAAGGAGGTGGATGGTATGGTAGGGACAGAATAAACAGTGAAATTTTTCTTTCACTGACTCTTGCCTTTTTCAGGTGAAACATTTCAGAGCTTTGCAGGAACAAGCCAGAACCTATTTAGATCTTTTGTGCTCAATGTGTGATTTGTCCAACTCCTCAGTGAAGACTACGGCAAAGGACATCCAACAGACAAAGCAAATGGTATGGAATGACTACTGACTTTATAATAGTTTTTAAAATCACTTACAAATTATGTTTTTTTTAAAAACTGCCTTTCTACATGTGTCTTATTTTGATTTACTTTCCAGAATTTATATCACCTTTAGTTCTGTTTTTTTTTTTAATCTGGCTAGCCTTCATTTTTCTATTTTTTTTCTCCATTTCTGTCTTTCCTACTTAGTTCTGTTTAAATGATTACTGATACTTGATTTACGTTGTATATGTATGCATACACTTTAAAAAGAAAACCTTAGCGGTTTAACTGAATCATTGGTAATTGCCTGGCTGGCTACCTCTATTGCATTGGGTAATGTTACTCTTTCATTATTTCCAAGTGACATATAGTTTCAAAAACCAGAACTTTTACATAAATCAATATTATTTTCTGTCATCTCATTTCCATTGTATCTTTATCACCAAGGAAAAGAATTCTGGAATGCTTATCTCAAATATCTTTGAAATATTTCATAACAATTCATCTTTGGATGGGATATATAAAATAAAATGCTATTGTTTTGAAAGGCAGATAAATATCTACCAAACATATATATATATATATATATATACATATATATATATTTCACTATTAACCTTCAAGTTAATATTTTTGTCACTAGAACACTTAAAGAATATTTTTAAATATTCTCTAATTCATTCCAGAGTCCTTTAAATTCAGTAAAATTAAATAGGCATATCAGAGTTAGAAATTATATAAATCTATATAATCCACAAGATGCCAATTCATATTGGTGAAAGTTTATCAGAGCCTCTGGAGAATATAAAAATAGACTGGACTAGCTAAAAGCAATGAGCCATTTAAGTAAAGCCTTCTGGAGATGCAGATCTTAATGGCATCCTGCTGTTTACTTGACAAGCAGGTGGAATCCCTTCTAAATCAGATCAGAAGTGATGACCTACTTGCATCTGGAAAACATTACTCCTGCTCTCCAACTCCCTCCCCTTTCCCTCCTTTATTGGTATATAACAGATGATGGTAGATAGAAGACTTGATAAAATATTGCAGCAGAAAAAAATATATCTTTCTAGTCTCCAATATTTTGCATCACAATGTAGATAAAAATCTGAACAGATTCTAATGGCCACTTTCCAAAGTTTAAGGGAATTCACATATAGCTTCATCTTTTATGGATAATTTCCAATGAAGGAATTTTTAATGAAGTGCTTTGTATAGCTTTTCATATACACAGATTTTATGTTTAGTTTGGGCTATCTGATAAGATACCATACAACATGTGAAGTTCTTTATATAATTGTTTTTCTTTACCTGCCTTTTTTCCCTTTTAGATTGAACAGAAGATAACAAACTCTCAGAGTTTAACTCAGGGCTGGGAAGAGATTAAACAGATGAAGGCAGAACTTTGGATCTATTTACAGGATGCAGATCAACAGCTGCAGAATATGAAGAGGAGGCAGGCTGAATTGGAGCTAAATATTGCACAAAACATGGTTTCCCAAGTAAAGGTAAACAGTCGTTTTCCTGTAAGATATTGTATAGAATGCTGACATGCTGGGAGAAAAAGAATATCCATTTAACATATTCATACTCTTAGTGCTCATAAGAAGATTTGGAGCTGGAAGATGCCATAAGGATCATAATCCCATCCCTTCATTTTACAGAGATGCAGAGATATTAAGTGATTGGTTTTGCTTTTATACAAAGCCAGGATTTGTGATTTCAAAGCCAATTCCCTTTCTCTTATATCATTGATCCTCTCTGAAAGTGTAGATTATTAAACCTTAGGTAAATTAATAAAGTAATGGAATGGAAACACATTATTTTACTTCATTTTTATGTTCAACAAAGTTCAAACTAAAGTGTAATTCTTGACCTGTAATGAGTAGCCAGAGAACTACCCACCTATCACATTTAGTCTATCTCTACTTACTTTTTTTAAATGTAAAGTTGTATAGTCTTATTTTAATCTTAATAATCTGCATTGTGATTAAAATGTAAGATAACATTATTCTAAACAAATTATGTGAATTACAAGGTGGCTCTACATATCCTTCCCAAACTCCGTGATTTCACCAAAGATTTAATAACTAATAAATATCTTTATATTAACTGAACATTGTTTTGAACTGCCAAAATATAATGGAGAATGAAAAAATATTTCTTTCAAAAGCATGCACTAAAATTTCTACAAAGGACAGCAACAAAGCAAACATTCTTTTTATGAATGTGGCTAATAAATAATCTGTGTTGTTTATTTCTACTAATGCCTCATAGGGGGAACATTCACTCACAAAGAGGAATTTGTGGGCTAATACAGTGTACTGTCTAGTTCTAGCAAGAGTGTGTCAAATAGCAATTTGTACAAACAAGTCAGCCTTAGAGAGCTTGGAGAATGGGGTAGGCAAAATCTGTAGACTGCAGAGCCAAATAGTTCTGTTTTTCAGCCACGCTGTCCTCCATCTGCCAAGTCTACTCAGAACTTCACTGTTTTCCTTGCCTGCTACTTATTACCACTTAGTTTCAGACATTTAAGAAAGATGACTATTTACTTTAGAACAAAGAGGAATTGGCAATCTAAGTGTTATTCAGAGATCCATTCATAATGTATAGTATCAAGTTTATTCTTCATGTTCTGAAATTTCTGCAGCATTTAACCTTGCTTCACATCCACCATATTTATTCTTTCATTATTTCACTATTATAATATTCTTTTAGAGAGGTAGCAAGGTATAAGGGGTAGAGAACCAGACTTGGAGCTAGAAAGACCCAGGTTACAGCCTTATCTCCTGTTGTATCTTGACTTAGACAAATCAATTATCTTATCAGGACTCTAGGCAATTCTCTAAAAGTTATCAGTCTGTGCTGAGAGAAGGGATTTCTTTATGAGTTTTCTATAGCAATTAAATAATGGGTCCTAATCTGTATCTCCTCACTTCAGTGAGGAGAAACTCCAAATGGCTTCATGAAGAGTAGGACACAACTGAAAAATGACTAAACAACAAAATAAATTCTTGTTGCTATTTATTTCTAACCATCTAACCAGCTTCATTATACATTATAAAAGACTAGGATCTGATGGGACAAAAACAACTCACCATGAAAAGCACATCAATTTTTGTATTTCTTACTTTTCTTCTTCTTTACCATATCACTGATCACATTTCCTGAAACAAGCTGAGATCTAGTGCAGTTTGATAAAGATTATTATATATCCTTTGATTTTTATCAATAAATGATACTAAGGTACTAGATAAAATTTGTAAAGTGGCACTAAAAATCTGATTTGGAGTTCTTGAATGGAATATAAATTTGATAGTTTGCAATATTAGCCCTGCTTTTCATACTTGTTTGCCTTACATTAGTCATTTCTAATGGTCACTTTACTGTGTTTCTTTGAGTACCCTTAATTGACTTCCTTGATTTTTTTCTTGGTCTTCAAATGTAACTATACAATTGATCACCCTTCTTTCCCCCTTTCCTCCCCTACCTTCCCTCCTTTGGACTTTGTATCATCAGCATCTGGTACAGTGTGCCTGGAAAATGGCAGGAATTAAATAAACAATTATTGAAATGAATTGAATTGAAATGAAGTGAATATTTGACCAAATATTCCTCTACTTTTTGGTCTTTCATTTCTCATATTCAATCTTTTGCTTCTTAATTTGATCTTCATAATATGCCTTGCATAGTCCTCTGTTCAATAAACTCGAATTCCCCTACCAACTCGAGTCAAATACAAAAAGGCTTACTTTGGAGTTCAAAATCATTAATAGGCTACCCTCCCCCATCTTTCTAATCTTATGACACATTAGAGCCCTTCCTCATCTTGTATGCCTAAGGATCTACCCTCTAGTGACAGCTGTGCACTATCAAGATCTTCCTACTCAGGACATTTTCACTGACTGTCCACCAAACCTGTCTACTGGATTCCCAGGCTTCCTTTAAGTATTAGCCAGCTCCTACTTTCTATTTACAGATCCTTTACAGGATCTCTACAGATCCTTTTAAATTCTCTCTGTGAGTTATTTCCAAATTATCCTGTATATATAGTTTATTGAATATATAGTTATTTACATGATCCCCCCCATTAGATTGTGAACTCCATAAGATTATGTGTAGTTTTATGACTATTTCATACATATTTTTAAAGTGAATTTTCAATAAAGTTAAACCAAAGCATTTAATACAATATGTTTCACCACCTAGCTTCAGCCTACTTTACTTATTTATACCTATTTACATCTTTTACATACTCAGTGATTCAACCAAATTTTCTATCTGATATCTCTCAATGACAGATATATTGAACAACTTTCTGTCTCTCAGATCTGTGCCTTTTTATAGGTTTCCCCCTAGGCCTATAATACATCTACCATTTTTTAAAAATTTATTTTCTTCTATGAGCTCCTATTTCAGTCCTTCCTAGAACTTGTATTCTCTTCTCAGCTCAATTCAAGTGCCAGTACCTACATGGAGCTTTTCCTGAACCTCCTCCCAGCTACTAAGCCTCCTGTTCTGAAACTGCCTAGTATTTACTTTGAATATCTTTCATGTCTACTTCTATATGGAAACCTTTTCCTCACATGCTGTAAGCTAGTGAGGGGAGGCACCATTTCATTATTTTGTCTTTGTATCCTCAATTCTGAGCATAGTATGTGATACATTGTAGGCCCTTAAGAAACACTTGTTGATCAATTGATTGAATATACTTGGGTATACATTGTCTTCCTGTAGATACTGAGATAGTCCCAGTCCTTTTTTGTGTCCTCAATGTTGTAGGTTTGAAAATCCTTTTCTTTGTTGAATATAAATTTTTTTCTTTTCCTCAGATTTCCCCATGAATTATATTCAATTTAAAGTCATGATTGCCCTTTGCCTGAAAAAATCAGTTTCCTCCCAAGACCTTTCTTGTTAATTTTCTTAATTATTTTTATCTAATAAATAATGACTTTTATATTATATTTTCTCTTGTGACTTTGATTCAGTTTTTTTCAGAAACATAATGTCCTTCTAGAATTGTAACTTATCCATAATTTGAATTTAATTTAATTTCTTTATCCTTCAGGAATTTGTTAAGAAACTGCAGTCCAAACAGGCAGCCATAACAGCTGTTACTGAAAAGGTGAATAAGCTAACACAAGGACAAGAGTCCCCAGAACACAAGGAAATAAATCATTTAAGTAATCAGTGGATAGATCTCTGCCTACAGACCAACAATCTGCTTTTGCAAAGAGAAGAAGATCTTCAAAGGACAAGAGATTACCATGATCATATGAATGTGGTTGAAGTATTCTTAGAGAAGTTTACTAAAGAGTGGGACAAGTTGGCCAGGTAAAGGAGGCTCTTTTCCTGGAAAAGATTGAAATGTTTTACAAAATATAGAATTAAATTCTAATCTTAGTTAAGAATTTTTTATTCTCTTTTTTTGTATGTTTTGGTTTTTTAAATGAGGAGACATGCAGGGGTTACTTACAAGCTGATCCCACTGTTTTAATGTGTTCGTTTCTGATCTAGTTTGTCTCCTACCTCCTCAAGCAATCTGGTTACTCACCATAGTAATGCAATCGGTATAACCCAGTGAGTTCAGAACTCCCCAGATCAAGCTATTTTTTTTAAATTCCCCTTCTCTTCCTTACTGTCTTCTATTATTTCAGTGACTGACTCCATGCAAAAGATTTTATTTCCAAGCTTTGGTATAATTAGGATTGTTGTGACTAGTAAACACAGAATCTTTCTGTTAAAAATGCCAACTCCAAATTTCCTGGTAGCTAGGATTAGTTTTCTTTCACCAGAATACAGAATAACTTTTTTTTTAACTTGAGAGGTAGAATGTTCTAATATGATAATATTCCTGCAATTTAACCTGTTTTTTTTTAGTTGTTACTATTTTCAAGGGACCATATGATATAGAAGGAGGATTAAAACATAGTTTTTGCTTTCTGGAAGCTAAGAGATTTGCTCTTGTTACATCAGCTAGACAAGATGCTTTTTTTGCTATAATTTTAGCACCCCTTAGTTCCTTATTCTTTTTTAGAGAAATACAATACCTGACTCACAGTCATACTCTTACATAAGTTCTCACACCAAAGGAAGAAAGAATTTGATAGTGGAAAGTGCACTTGGAGTTAGAGATTATAGGTTCAAATCTTGCTTCTGATGAATAATGTTTGATTCTTTAACTTCTTTAGGTTTCATTTTCCTTCACTACAAAATTAATGGATTGTATTATATGGAATCTGAAGTTCCTTATAACTCTAAACCCATTCTTTAAGTTTAAATTTTTTTGTGTGTATATCATTCCTCACAAACTCCTCATCTTTCCCTCTCTAATAGAACCCATCTGTTAGAACAATTAAAGTCATGCAAAAACAAATCAATCTATTGGCTATTTCTGAAAATATATAGCTCATTCTTTACTTCTAGTCTCTCCTTTCTCTGTCAAGACATGGAAGGAATTCATCATCAATGTCTGCCTTCATTTTCTCATTTCATTTTCTCCCACAGTTTCAGGTATCACTTCCATACAGGTGATTCCAACCTCTTCCAACCTCCAACACTAGAATCTCCAGCTACTGAAAGAACATCTCCACTTGAAAGTTCCAACCACACATTACACTCGAACTTG
Source organism: Macrotis lagotis (assembly GCF_037893015.1). Taxonomy (NCBI): domain Eukaryota; kingdom Metazoa; phylum Chordata; class Mammalia; order Peramelemorphia; family Peramelidae; genus Macrotis; species Macrotis lagotis. The sequence continues at coordinate 167,005,253 of NC_133662.1, read as the reverse complement.
CACAGATATTAACTTACTGTCTTTCTCCAAAACTGTTTCTTTTTGTATTTTCACTATTTCTATTAGCACCACCATTCACTCAAAATACCGAAATTGAAACCTTGATGTTATCACTATGTATGTGTATGACTGTGTGTGTGTGTACTTATATTTGAAGAGATATATATTCATACAATATACATATATTATAGAATACATACAATATGCATATATTATAGAAACATTATATATATATATTTAGACTATATATATTTATTATATATATATATATAGAGAGAGAGGCCTGTATTTCTCTTAGCTCTCATTTCTAATTGCTTACCAAGTGAATTCTACCTCTTTACTTTTTCTTGTATATGGCAATCACCTCTTCTTTATTCCCACTGATATTATTTTAGTATAGACCTTAATAACCACTCATCTGCACCACTACAATAGCCTCCTTCTAGGCTCTCTCCTTCCCCTTTCACTCTTAATTCTCCAATTCATCCTTTTGTTAGATACAGAATAGTGTTCTATATAGAGACATCTAGTAATACTATTTCTCAGTTCAAAATATTGTAATGGCTTTTCATTGCCTACTGATTGGTTTAAACTCTTCTGCTTGACTTTGGGGATCTGTACAATTGAGTACAATTCTTCTTATACTCATTCTTCACCTATCTACACATGTACCTTTGCTTACACCATGCCAAAATTTGGAAGGTCCTTCTTCCTCATCCCTTTAATTTGTTGAATTTCCTCCCAATCTTTAAAAAAAACCTCTGTCCAAATTCTAATGGTGCTTTGCCAATTACCTCAGCTTTTAACATTTTCCTCTTCAGATTTTAAATTCTACTTTGTTTCAGAAATTTCTATTTTTGTGTGTGTTATCTATCATTTTGTCTTATCCTCTTACTAGTTTATAAGCTCTGTGTGGTAAAGGATTTGTATTTTCTAAACAACTTCTCAGTGCTTATCACAGTGTTCTGTACACTTTCAATATTTAATAAATATTTATTGAATTGAATTGAACTGATAATAGAATGCACAAAGACAAATAGCATGAAATAAGATCAGAGAAGCACATTTGACTTAGATCACAAAAAACTTTGGTACAATTATCAAATGTCCCAGTTGAAAGTTTTTTGTTATGTTATTTAATTTTCAAGAATTAAAGATATATGGTTAGAAGAAAGAATAGTGCAAAATTATTTGAACTGCATATAAAAGTTCTTAGATACTAGATGAACATACTTAATCTGATTGTTCATGTGCCAATTTATTTACAGATCGGATGCCGAGAGTACAACCTCACATGTTGAGTCTTTGAAAAAGTTAGCATTGGCATTGCAAGAAAAAAAGCATATTATTGAAGATTTGAAAGACCAGAAACAGAAAATGATAGATCATCTGAATCTAGATGACAAAGAATTGGTCAAAGAACAGACAAGTCACTTTGAACAACGCTGGTTTCAGCTTGAAGACCTCATTAAGAAGAAAATCCAATTGTCAGTCACAACTTTAGAGGAGCTAAATTTGGTACAATCTAGATTTCAGGAGCTAATGGAGTGGGCTGAAGAGCAGCAGCCTGGCATAGTTGAAGCACTCAAGCAAAGTCCTCCCCCTGATCTAGCTCAAAACTTGCTCATGGATCACCTTGCTATTTGTAGTGAACTGGAGTCCAAACAAATGATCTTAAAATCACTCATTAAGGATACTGACAGAGTGATGGTTGACTTAGGACTCAATGAAAGACAACTAATTCAGAAAGTGCTCTCTGATGCCCAATGCCATGTCAATTGCCTCAGTGATTTAGTGGGTCAGAGAAGAAAACACTTAAATAAGGCATTATCTGAGAAGACCCAGTTCCTCATGGCGGTGTTTCAGGCAAGTAGCCAGATTCAGCAGCATGAGAGAAAGATCATGTTCCATGAACACATTTGCCTATTGCCAGATGATGTTAATAAGCAGGTCAAGACTTGTAAGAGTGCCCAAGCCAGCTTAAGAACCTATCAGCATGAAGTCACTGGCCTTTGGGCCCAGGGACGTGATTTAATGAAGGAAGCAACAGATCAAGAAAAGAATGAAGTGTTAAGTAAGCTTCAAGAACTTCAGGGTATCTATGACACTGTTTTACAGAAGTGTAGCCAAAGGTTACAAGAGCTAGAAAAGAATTTGGTTTCTAGGAAGCATTTTAAGGAAGATTTTGATAAAACTTGTCATTGGCTGAAACAAGCAGATATCATTACATTTCCTGAAATAAACTTAATGAATGGTAGTACTGAACTTTATGCTCAACTGGCAAAATACCAGTGCCTTCTTGAACAATCTCCTGAATTTGAAAACCTCCTGCTGACCCTCCAAAGAACTGGACAAGCAATCTTACCATCACTTAATGAGATGGACCATTCCTACCTCGATGAAAAACTGAATTCTTTACCCCAACAATTTAATGTTGTTGTGGCCCTGGCAAAAGATAAGTTCTACAAGGTACAAGAAGCTATCCTTGCCCGGAAAGAATATTCGTCCTTGATTGAATTGACTTCCCAATCTCTAAGTGAACTGGAAGACCAGTTTGTAAACATGAACAAAGTCCCCACTAATCTGTCAACCAAAGAAGCCTTGTCTCTTCAAGAAACTTGCAGAGTTCTTCTTGGAGAAATCTTAAGTCTTGGGGCAGCAGTAGATGAGTTGAACCAAAAGAAGGAGGGTTTTCGTAGTACAGGTCAGCCATGGCAGCCGGATGAGATGCTCAAACTTGTTACTCTATATCACAAGTTGAAAAGGCAAACAGAACAAAGGGTTAACTTATTAGAAGACATGACAAATGCTTACCAAGAACATGAAGAAATGTGTCATCAGCTAGAGAAACAATTAGAAACTGTGAAGAAAGAACAAGCCAAAGTAAATGAGGAAACTCTTCCTGCAGAAGAAAAACTGAAAACATATCATTCACTGGCTGGAAGCCTTCAAGATTCAGGAATTCTTCTTAAGAGAGTGACTGAGCATCTTGAAGATCTTTCTCCTAATCTTGATCCCATGGCTTATGAAAAGGAAAATCAGCAAGTTAGGACATGGCAAGAGGAGCTTGTGTTGCTGACCTCAGGTATCAGTGAAACAGTAATGGAGTGTGAAAGTCGACTGGTTCAAAGCATAGACTTTCAGAGTGAAATCTGTCGTTCACTTGACTGGCTAAGACGTGTGAAAGCGGAACTTAATGGAGCAATATGCTTAGATATGAAACTTCAGAATATACAAGAGGAAATCCGAAAGGTTCAGATTCACCAAGAAGAGGTTCAGTCTAGTCTGAGAATAATGAGTGCACTGAGTAGTAAAGAAAAGGAAAAATTCTTGAAAGCGAAGGAACTGATTTCTGCTGACTTAGAAAACACCCTTGCTGAACTCTCTGAACTAGATGATGAAGTTCAGGAAGCCATACGAACCAGACAGGTCAGTATACTGAGTTAGACACCCTGTGTTTGTTGAAGGGAGTTTGAAAGCTTGAGTGATTTGTTCATGTATTAGTCTTTCATTAGATATTTCTTTTCAGAACTTTATGTGGATCATAAAAATACCCTGATAAAATAGTTTTATTTGTTTTCCCCATGGGTAATGATTTTATAGAGTGAAATCAAATCTTTCCAAAGATCTAAATCTTTTATAGCAAAATATGACCTCAGATATCAACAGGATGCTTATCTTATTTGATGTATGAAGGAATTTCTCTCATTATTTCAATCATTTGTATTGAATATTTAAATTCAACATATTGTATTGAATATTGCTTTCAGGAGTGGAGAAAGTTTTTTCTGCCAAGGGTCAATTGGATATTTATATCATTATTAGTGAACCCTTCAAAAGCCTGTTATATTTGGTCAAACATTTAATTGATTTTCCCCTAAAAAAGCTCCTAGAGTTAATGATATTTCAAGTTCCACTTGCAGTTGCCTTGGCAGCTCTATACTAAATGATTTCATATTCTCCAAAGCCTAGCTTGTATTGACAATCAAAAGATGAAACATATATGAAACATATAATATGTAATATAATATAATCTTACATTGCTTAATGGGACAGTGGATAGAGTGTTCAGCCTGGTGTCAGCAAGACCTGAGTTCAAATGTGGCCTCAGCCACTTATTAGTTGTGTAACTTTGGGCCAAATTCAGTAGCCTCTCTCAGTCTCATTTTCATCATCTGTAATATGGGGATTCTAATTGCATTTACCTGAATGAGTTATAATAAGAATAAAATGCAATGTTATTGTAAAGCATGTTGCAAACTTTAAAGTAGTCTAAGGAATTAGTGATTGATTTTATTAGTGTTTTTTTTTAACCAGTAACGAGATGAAAAGTATTATATAATGTTTATAAAATTAATCAACTCAAAAATTTCCTTCCAAAAGAGCATTTCTTATTATAGCTAACATCTAGGTTTATAGATTAAATTGGGAAAGAAACATTAGCATGCAAGGACCAAGTTATCTTATCCCTGTCATTCTGGTTCCTCAGGGTAGGAGTTGAAGTTGTCTGTTAGCCTAAGGTTCTGAAATGATTAATTAGTGAAGATACAAACAGATGATAGATCTACTCAGAAAACAAAAACAAAACAGTATAAACAAAAACAACAAACTTTGTCCATCCATACATTCACTTTCATTTTGTAACCAAGATACACAACCAATCCACTACCACCCTCAAAAGGCAAGGAAAACTAAGTTCCCTAGTTTCTAGATGTTATACTTTAATAATAATAATAATAATAAATAACAGTGATGATGATGATGATGATAGCTAACATTTATATGGTACTTGCTATATGACAGGCACTATGCTTGACAAATATCTCATTTGACACAATAACTCTGGGAGGTAAGTCTTATTATTCCTATTATACAGTTGAGGAAATTGAGACAAACATGTTAATTAACTTGCCCAAAGTTTCACACCCCTCTGAAGAGGGTTTTTTTAAATTAAATTATTCAATCATTTATTAGGTTTTTCTTCAAACCAACTCCTTGATTTATTTATTGGTTCAATGATTTTTTAAAGTTTTCAATTTTATTCATCTCTCATGATTTTGGTGTTTAGTTGAGTATTTTTAATTTTTCTTTTTCAACTTTTTTAGGTTCAATGACCAATTTATTGGTCTATTCTTTCCTTTAAGTATTTTAAGTATTTTTTAAAAAATTCCTTTACATATTTTGTCTGCACACCATAATTTTGGTATGTTGTCTCATTATTATCATTCTTTTCGATGAAATTATTGATTTTTTACTATGATTTGTTCTTTGACCCACTCATTCTTTATGATTAAATTTTTTTTAGTTTCCAATTAATTTTTAATCTATGCTTCTATATTAATTTATTTAATGTAATTTTATTGCATTATGGTCTGGAAAGGTACAATTAATGTTGCTGCTTTTCTGCAATTGTTTGTGAGGTTTTATATCCTAAAATATTGACTATTTTTTTTTTAAGGTTTTTGCAAGGCAATGGAGTTAAGTGGCTTGCTCAAGGCCACACAGCTAGAAAATTATTAAGTGTCTGAGGCTGGATTTGAACTCAGGTACTCCTGACTCCAAGTCCAGTGCTCTATCCACTGTGCCACCTAGCTGCCCTTGACATTGACTATTTTTACAAAAATGATCTGTGCAGCTGAGGAAAAGTTACAGTCTTTCCATTTCCATTCAATTTTCCCTAGAGGTCTATCACATATCACATCTAACTTTTATTTTTTAGAACTTTTCAAGGCAATGGAGTTAAGTGGCTTGTCCAAGGCCACATGGCTAGGTAATTATTTAGTGTCTGAGGTTGGATTTGAACCCAGGTACTCCTGACTCCAAGGCCAGTGCTCTATTCACTGCGCCACCTAGCCGCCCACATCTAACTTTTAAAAATTCTATTAATCTTAATTTCTTTTTTTATATTTAGATTTGTTTGGCTCTGAGAGGGTTAAGTTGAAGTCCTCCTCTAATATAATTTTACTATTTTCTCTTGTAACTGATTTCACTTTTGTTTTCAGAATATAAATGCTACACCATTTGTTGCATATAATTTTAGTATTGATATTGCTTCATTGTCTATGATGCCTTAAAGAAAAATATAGTTTCCCTGCTTGTCTCTTTTTAATTAAGTATATTTTAGCTTTTGCTTTGGTGAGATCATTCCTGCTACTCCTCCCTTTTCTTACTTCAGCTGAAGCATACTAGATTCTGCTATAGCTCCTTATTTTAATTCTGTGTGGTATTGTTCTATTTCAAGAGTGTTTCTCATGGAGGTGGCTAGGTGGCACAGTGGATAGAGCACAAGTCCTGGACTGTGTGGCCTTGGGCAAGCCACTTAACCCCATTGCCTTGGAAAAAATTTCTAAAAATTTCTTGTAAAGTACATATTGTTGCATTTTAATTCATTCTGCTAGCCATTTTCATTTTATAGTGAATTCATCATACTCATATTTACGTTTACTAACTATACATTTCCCTTTATACTATTTTCTTTCCTTTATCATTTTTCCTTTTTTTTTTCTTATCCTCTGAAGAGGGAGACTTCTAGTCTTGACTCCTATCTATCCCCTGAGTTACCTGCTACATTAGCACATGTAAGCACAATGAATCTGTCCTTTTTCCTGGTTAAATAAATGAAATTTTTCTTAAATTCAAGGCACTGACTAGAGTCAATTTTGGCAAACTTTCAAAATGTTCTGCAATTTTCTAACTCACTGAATATTTTTCACTGTCAAGTTTCTTGATATAGTTTCCCACTTGAAATCACACTACGTCCCAATCAAAAATATATAAACAGTTAAATTCAACCTTTTTTTCTTTTGAAAAATAAATTGTAAAGTCTTTTTTCACTTTTAGCTTTGGGTCACTGGACAAGAGATAAAGGCATATTGCACAAATTCTAGAATCTATTCATTTCTAGAATAGCTTTTGTCATGTTACATTTAGCTTCATATGACTGCTTTTGTAAATACTATAGCATTGATGCTTCTCTTTTCTTGTCACTACAGGACAATTTCTACATGGACATTCTGACTAATGGCTAGGAAAGAAATGATGGCATTTGAGTAAAGGACATCTAAGTTCTGTGATTGGCCAACTTTTAATTCCTATAATCAACACCACCTCCTATTCCCATTTTCTTATTTCATTTCTTAAATCTTCTGTCTTTAACATATATTAAAACAAATTCTCCTCACACTTTGCAGCATTTTCATGAAGATTTGGCTTTTGTAACACTACCAAGCATTAAAAGAACTATTTTTCTTCATATTGGCCAACCAAATAATCACATTGAATTGTCTTTCCTACTTGAATTCATTAGCTCTTCTCTGTAGTTTTTAACAGTACTACTTTCTAAAGGACTGTTTCTATTCTATCTAAACTTTAAAAAAAAGCTCTGTTCAGGTTCAAGGCAGTTCTGGTTGCTTGAGGTTATTGGAAGATTGACTTCTGAATTGTATAAAAATTATTATGTGCTAAAGATTTAGTTTGTTACAAAGCATATTATTTAATAACTTAAATGATGTTATATTAGGGGACTTAGGCATTTTAACTCGTTATTCTTATATCATTGAGCTCTCTGCAATTGTTGTTTTTATAGGCCACATTGACTAAAGTATATAAATTGTGTCAGAAGTATTATCAAGTATTTCAGACAGCCAAAGACTGGCTTGAGGATGCTCAAGAATTGTTACAACTGGCAGGCAGTGGATTGGATGTGGAAGGCTCAGAGGAGAACCTAAGAAGACATATGGAATTTTTCAACACTGAAAATGAGTTCCATAGTCATCTGACAGAACTTCAAGCTTTAGTTTCTAAACTGGAACCATTTATCAAAACCACTGGAAAGGAAGAACTGCTGCAGAAAGTTACTTCTCTGGAAGAAAAGGGCAAGAAAGTTATTCAAGAATCCCAAGTCCAATTAGATCTATTGCAAAGGTATCTCTTTGGTTTGTTGTTTGTTTATAGTTTATGGCATTCAAAATTAAATGAGCACACTCTAATTGTGAGAACCTACATTTATTCTTGGTTCTTTTGGCCTCTTTGGATATTTAGAGTCAGAGCTCTGCATAATAATATAAAATTAGACATCATTTATTCTCTGTCAATGCTTTATTAGTGTCACATCTTTTCCCCCCCCTAAGATGTGCAAATCAATGGCAGGATTATCAGAAATCAAGAGAGGAGGTTATTGAGCTGATGAATGAGGCTGAAAAGAAATTATCTGAGTTTTCTGTATCCAAAGCTTCATCCAGTTGTGGAGCAGAAGAAAAATTACTGGACCACAAGGTAAGATTTCCTTTGTTGACTTAATGAAATTTCAATGAACTTTTCTAAAATAGGCTTTAAGAAAAGTTCATTCTAAATCTTGTTCCATTTTCATCTAAGCTCATAATTGGAAAAAAATGCACTGAATCATTATTGTGTTAATGATATGTAACTATCATCAATCATTAGGATTCTCCATCTGAAATGTCTTTCTATGATTTACAAATAGAGGCACTTCTGGAATTTTCTAAGAAAGCATGGTGAATGGCATGTCTTTGGAAGGCATGGCAGTCAGTGGGTACTGTGTAAATACTGATTGCTGTCCATGGAACAGAATGATTCAAACTAATCCATTGAATTAAAAACAACAACTATAAACTCTTTTGCAGCAATCTTATAAAGTCTGAATCTGAATAAACCTCTTACCCAATTCTATACACTTATTTTTATGACACTAATTAAAATATGGACATAATAACATATTCCAAATATTGAAAAAAAGTCACTTTTAATACATAATCCTGTTCACCTTCACTTAAAAATATTCTTACTCTAAGATACTTTTTGAAAATCAAGAATGACTCTGTAACCTCATAATGTTTTTGAACCCATGGAAAATATTTCTATGGAGAAGTATAGACCCTCTGGCACCTACCTCACTCAAAAATTTAAATAATTAAAATTTAGTAACTCACTAAATAAAAAAGCTCCCTGTCTTTCCTTTATTGTTTCAGTCACTAGTATCTTTAGTAAGCTCCTTCCATGAGAGGATCATAGCCTTAGAAGAAAAGGCTTCTCAGTTAGAAAAAAATGGAAATGATGCCAGCAAGGCAACCATCAGCAGGTCAATGACTACAGTCTGGCAACGCTGGACACGCATTCGTGCTGTAGCTCAGGACCAGGAGAAGATACTGGAAGATGCAGTGGATGAGTGGAAAAGCTTCAATAGCAAGGTAATTTTCTTTAGTATATTAGGGATCATGAGGTTTAGATCATCTAGACCAAATACTTGGGATCCAATGAAATAACACAGCTTACCTCAGAGTAAACAGAAGAGTAAAATTTCTAATCCTGATCTAACTCTAAGGCTCTTATTAAATTAAAAGAGTTCTTGTTATTTGTGCCACTTTTGACTATTTTAAATTGGACATTAAATTGGACAATAGAAACAAATATATGATGGTAGAATACATTATTTTATCCAAATTGAGAGTCAGACTAATTCAGAAAATACTAGGCAAAATCCCCTTTGCAAGACTTTCATATAGAATGCATAGGATTAGCAGGCTCTTGTAAATGTTTTTCCATCTAATTCTAGAAGATTTAGTATGAATATTAACTAAGGAAACATGGAACATAGCCCATTGCAACTGGAATAGTTAAATCAATTGTCAAATTTCTTCCATCCTTAAAATAAACCAATGCTTCTAGATAAAAAATTAAATTATCCTTATGCAGCTTCTGCTAACAGTGTTTCCAAAAATAATTTTGATTTCCCTATATCATTGATATATCCTGAATATTCTGAGATTGGAAAGTGGAAGCTGAGATGACAATGAGTTACCTCTCCTCATGCCAATTAATAATGTGTTTATATCCTCTAGCCCTTAAGAGGTTACACATTCATTCTTAGACTGGTCCTAATGTGTCAATAACAAGTTTGATAGAATGGAAATAGTAGGTGCTAGGGTGTAGAATTGCCTTTATTTGAATGTTTACTCTTCTAATTTTCAGTAGTTTCCTTTGTGATTTATAAACTTTTATGTGCATATTTAGGTTCAAAAAGCCACTGAAATGATAGATCAGCTACAAGAAAATTTACCTGGAAGCTCAGTAGAGAAAGCCTCAAAAACAGAGCTCTTGGCACTCCTTGAATATCATGACACATTTATTCTTGAGGTGGAACAGCAGCAGGCAGCTCTAGGTGTACTGAAGCAACAAGCTCTGAACATGCTACATGATGGGGAAGTAGAGTCATCTACTGAAGAAGAGCTACCTATCATTCAAGAAATCACAGCAATGCAAGATAGATGTCTTAAGTAAGCATCCTGTCTTTCTGTTATATAAGCAGGACATGGGAATATGTGAAAATATTTTATTTATTTTTATTTATTTTGGGTTATTTTTGCAAGGCAGTAAAGTGACTTTCCTAAGGTCACACAGCTAGGTAATTATTATTACGTGTCTGAGGCCAAATTTTAACTCAGGTACTCCTGACTCCAGGGCCAGTGCTCTATCCACCTAGCCACCACATGGAACATATGAAAATAAAAGAAGATTATGTTTTTAAAATCTATCACTGGAGCCTAACACAGGGTCTTGCACATTTTATTACTGGCTGAATAAATGAAAAAGCATTGGTAGAGCTTACTATGTGCAAAGCTCTAGAGCTTTAAATAGAAAAGCAAGACAATCCCCAGTCTCAAGGATCTCAGATTCTGATAGGGCTTGTGGGAGAACCCTTATAGAATGCTTTGACTTCAAGGCAGATACAGGGGTCTTATGATTCTTCGTATGCAGTATCAAAACAGGTGGTACCTTCTTTACTTTTATTTCCATTGCTAATATCAGATGTAATCCTGATGTTGATGGTACCAAGGATTTTTACCTGGAACTTCTATATCTAATAGTGACAGAAGATCAGGGATGCAGCTTCCAGATTTGCTTCTTTACAAGGGTTGCCTCATCAGAAAATAGCTTCAGGGACTGGGCTTGAACTGAGGTCTGCAGAGGTGTTTGCAGCCTAACCTATAATTGGTGACAATAGGTCATTGGTTGATGTAAGTCCTGATTGACAGGGAATAGAGGGTCCTTTCTGCTAAAGATTTGCTCTCTTTTATGTTGCCTGTGGAGTCAAACTAGAAAACAGGACTTGTAAGTCTTTATGGGAAATACTATTCTGAAGCTTTGGTGCAGAGGATCCTGGGAGGTCCTCATCAAGTATGAAGGTATATGGTGACAGTAGTGGTTTGCTCTACCAGGGCCAAACCTCTGACTTCCTCTCAGGATGTCTTGCTACTTCAGCTAACCTTACTTACATGGCAAATGTAGGAGCTTAATAAGCTCTTCTGTTGAAATGAATTCTTATCAGAGTTTTGAGTTAAGAAGGTAGCTATGGAATCCTTGAATAAAAATATATAAAAGAGAGCCCAGGAATGGAGAAACTGGAGGTGTTGAGGTATTATGGGAAAATCCATAAAGAAAAGTAATAATGAATTAAATAGAATCATATCAATGTAAAGGGGAAAGAAAGGATTGATTAAATTAGAATAATATCAATGTGAAAAGAGAAGGAAGTACATTAGATTAATTTTGGAAGTAGAATTGACAGTACCTTGTCAGACAGAGGAGAGAAAGGAATAGAAGATAGCTGAGATTTCAAGCTTGAGTAATGGTGCTCCATTAATAGAAATAAAGAAGTCAGGAAGCAGAACAGTTAGAGGGATAGAAATGAAGAGTTCTGTTTTGTGCATATTGAATTTGAGGTGTTTTTATGACATTCAAGAGCAAATATCTAATGGAGAATTAGGCATGCTATTTCTTACTTTCATTTGGTGAACAGCTAGGACTTGAGATATTTTCTGGGATCATTCACAGAGAATATCATAATCGAAACAATAGGGTTGGCTAAAAAAATTATCCAGTATTTTTGCACTATAGCTCCATCTTATTATATCCATCTTTTTTTTTCATTTGGAATTACTAGATACTAGAATTATATGTAATTATGTATAGCAAAAGCATCCAGGTGATGTTAAGCATAGAGCTCTGAGGTCAGGGTCAGAAAGCTCTGTGTTCACATCCTACCTTGTACATTTACTAGTTGTGTGACCCTATGCAAGTCATTTAAACTTCTGTATTTCAGTTTTCTCCTTTATAAAATAAAGATGATAATAGCATTTACCTCGTAGATTTGTTGTAAAGATCAAGTGAGAAAATACATGTATAATTTTTAGATCTTCAACTACTATATAATTGTTACTTTTATGAAGCTATTTTAATAATTATGAAGTTAAAAATATCCCTTATTAAAATGTGACTTAAGTTGATAGCTTATGTCTTACAAAGTAGAATAAAGTGGATCCCTAATGAAACCACAGAATAATTTATTTGAAAAAAATTAATTGTAAATAAGTGGCACCGAGATTTAGTTAATTCTTAATTTTTAATAGTCCAACTAGGAGTCTGTTTTATACATTGGGTTTTTTTTTGCATTCCTTGACCTAATCTATACCAGGAAACTGTTAGGCAAACACAATGCACTTTCCCAGTACAATTCATGCCATATCATATATCATCTCTCTATTTGTAAAGTTTATTATTTGTAAAATTATTTTTCTTTTAGTATTTTTGGAGATACATATTTGGAGTGTATGGGGCTTCTAGATTTCAGAGGCTTGATTTCTTCTTTGAACTCTGTTTTAATCTACAAATTGTTTTTCACTCAAATTCACTTGAGAATTCTCCTATTGATACTTTTGTAGTATGCAGGAGAAAGTGAAAAAAAATGGGAAGCTGGTAAAACAAGAACTGAAGGATCGTGAAGTAGTAGAGACTAAGATTCATTCAGTTAAGTCCTGGATTCAGGAAACAAAAGAATATTTGGTGAATCCTACAATGGAAATAGATGCTCAACTTGAGGAATTGAAGGTACAAAAGATTATGTTTTATACTCTTTCCAAATATTTAGCCATACCTTTTGGCATTCAATGCATTTGTGAAAATTGTGAGTTGAACTTTTCCACAAAATTGTAGGGCAGATGGAGTTTAGTAGTGGTTTTAGCTGAGGGAGGTTGAATGCATTAAACAAGAATGAGTTTTTTTCAGTTATTCTTTCAATCATGTCAAACTCCCCATATCCCCACTTGAGGTTTTCTAGGCAAAGATACTAGAGGTTTGCCATTTCCTTTTCCAGTTCATTTGATAGATAAGGAAACTTAGGCAAAATAGTTAAGTGACTTGCCCAGAATCATAAAACTAGTAAGTGTGTGAGGCCTAGATTTGAACTCATGAAGATGAGTCTTCCTGATATAGGCCTAGTTCGCTATCCCTTGTACCACCCAGTTTTTCAGATACTAAGAACAAGGAAAATAAATGAGGGAAGACCTAGCTTCCACTGGCTTTTAAGATCTTTATGCCACTGAATCCTTTAGAGCGCTAGGATCCTGCAATGTTTTTGCCTCAATCTTAGCATATCTGCAAAATGAACCCAGAAAATAACTGTAGTATTATTTTGCAGAGAAATAAATTTTATACAATTTATCAGTTTATTTATTGTTAAATGAGTAAATTCTTGGCTTAGTAATGTATATGCCAATCTGGTATTAATTAAATTATTAATATAATAAGGGGATTCATATAATATATAATATATAATACATAATATAATATAATAAAGGGATCATAAGTTCAACAATAATCACTCCACAGAATAAAGAATAATTTTTAAAAAACAGCCCCAAAAGTAAAAACTAAAAATGCAATAGATTGTAAAATTGACACCACTAAGTTTAGTAGGGCTTGCCCAAACATTTGAGGACATGATTTTTCCTTTCAATGTGACCAGGATAGGAGTGGGGTATAAAACAAATATGTAAATTAGTCCTCTCTATTTCTTCATGAGCTTAGGAAGGTAAAAGGTCCTTAGTAGAACTCAACAAGTTCTAATCTCTTTTATAACCAAAAAAAAAGAAAGATTAAATTTCCTAATATTTCTGCAGCAGGCAGTAGAGAAAGATATAGGACCAAAGTCTTCAGACTCTTAACCCCTTAGTGGTAACAAAGTTAAGGGTTAAAACGAAAAACCCTGCCTCCTATTTCTGTTCAGCCTTCTTTACAATCTTCCACTGGCTTCTCTTCTCTATCCCTGAGAATGAGACAATGTTTATCCTTCATGGAAGAGCTATTAAGACGAAGCCAGTTTTGAAGGGAATTTGATACCTGTTAAGGGATCTTTTATGAAAGATGACTTTCCTTATTACATAATAACCAGAATTAAATTCCTGAATGGAATTTCACTTCTCTATGATCCTCTAAAAAAGAATATTCCTATATTGATAGGAACCAGGGAGAAGGTGTATTTTCACATTAAAACAGCTAGAAGGTATAGCAGTACATTATCAATAATGAAAGAAATGAATTATAGTTACTGAGCATATGGTTATTAGTGATAAGTACATTAATACAGAAAGTAAAAACTCTTTTTTTCAGTAGGGTAATGAAACCCACCACATTAGCAACTGCAAGGAGGAGCTGAGATAACCCTGATAATGTGTTTGTTGTCAGTACAAGCTAGAGTTTTACATAGTTCTATCCAATTTTATGCCCAGTTATAAGTTAAAGCATGATATACAAATCATCTCTATTATTCATGATAAAGTTTTCCTCTTTATACTATTAGGCAATCAAAAATGATTTGATTTTGGTTTTATTTGTAGGATCTCCTGACTGAAGCCACTACTCGTCACCAAGCCATTGAAAAAATAACTGAAGAACAGAAAAATAAATACTTGGGTCTCTATACCATATTACCCTCTGAGCTCTCTCTTCAATTAGCTGAAATAGCAATGGACATAGGGACTCTACGAGATCAGGTAAAGGCACTGTACTTATTTTATTTTTTTTAAAGTATTAGCAGCATAGGAAGTTTCCTTATTTTTTCAGAAAACCATTCCATAAACTTTATCATAATACAGATTATTGTAAAGTAGAATGCATTTTTCCACAGGTACAGTGTTATTTGATAAATGTGTCCCTGACCAAGAATATAATATCCAACAAAACATAATTATTGTTTACCAATAAAGCAAAAAAACTCTGAAAATCTCTATGATAAAATCAAGTTTATTCCAAGTCCTGTAAAATGTAAACACATAGACTGTATGTTTTTCTTATGTAAAAGGGACCAATGTATTATAAATTACAATATGCATTAATATAACAGAACTCCATTATTGGGTATTCCCTACTCAAGTACATTAAATAGCTAACTTACAGATATCTAAATGTACCACCCTATTACCAAATGTAGACATAGCCTTTGAGAATTGCTGTATCTAAAAATTCATTATCTGGTATCAAACTGATCATGAGCATTTTCAAACTGAACTTATTCTTAGACAATAGACATATTTGATAGAACTTTTGGATAAATGACATGATAAAGAGTGAGGATGAAATATTGACTCTGAAATTATGAACCTGGTTAATGTTGCTTTTAAAAGAAATAGAGAAGTTTGAAATAAAGATAAGTTTGAGGAAAAGGGTAATGAATTTTGATTCAGTTGTTTAAAATGTATATAGGACACGAAGTTGGAATGACCTTAGAGTTTCTAAAGATATTAGTCTCTAGAGAGACAATTGCTTGGGAGAGAGAGAGAGAGAGATGTCTATATAAGAAAGTCATATTGAAAAGTCATTCACAAAGAGTAAACCATGATGGCTGCTGAGGGGAGAGTAAGAATAATAACAAAAAAGTAGAGAGAAGAAAAAGAGAGGCGAGGATAGTCTCCTAGGTACAATCACAGTTAGGGGTGTGTGATGTGAATGATGATCCAGCAAAGGAGACTGAGGACCAATCAAACAGATAGTTGGGGAACCAAGAAAGAACAGTGTAATGAAAAGTCATAGAGAGGGGCGGCTAGGTGACGTAGTGGATAAAGCACCGGCCTTGGAGTCAGGAGTACCTGGGTTCAAATCCAACCTCAGACACTAAATAATTACCTAGCTGTGTGGCCTTGGGCAAGCCACTTAACTCCATTTGCCTTGCAAAATCCTAAAAAAAAAAAAAAGAAAAAAGAAAAAAAAAGAAAAGTCATAGAAGATAGTATCCAGAAGTAAACAAATGGTCAATAGAGTTCAGATGTTTTAAAGAGCTAAAGAAAGAAAATGCAAGGAAATCATTGATTTAGCTATTTAAATCTCATTAGTAATTTTGGAGAGACCAATTTCATTTGAGTTATGAACTCATGACTCAGACTACAAGGGGTTGAAAAGTAAGTAATAAATAGAAGCAATAAGTGTAGACAAGTTTTTCCCTAATAGTTTGACTCTAAAGAGAATATAACTGTAGGACAATAGTATAAGGCAAGTGAGAAATTTTTAAGGCTTAGGGAGGCCTGGGTCTGTTTGTAGACAGCAGAAAATGAGTTAGTAGATAGAGTGAGATTAGAGAGGAAAGAGTAATGATAATAGTCTTCTACAGAAGATTAAAATGAATTTGACTAAGGATATTAGTAATGTGGTTTTTGGATAGAAGATACACTTAATCATAAAAAAAATTGTAGTAATGGTAGAGAGGGTGAAGGATTATGCCAGAGGTTTTTTTTTTTTACATGTAGAATAGGAATGAAGAGGAATCCTGTTGCAAATAGCCCCTTTTTAAAATTTTTTCATTTAAGGCAATGAGGTTAAGTGACTTGCCCAAGGCCACACAGCTAGGTAATTATTAAGTGTCTGAGGTAGGATTTGAACTCAGGTCCTCCTGACTCCTGGGCTGGTGCTCTATCCACTGTGCCACCTAGCTGCCCTTAAATATCCCTTATTTTCAAAGCAAATTATAGGAATGGTATGATAGGATTCATGACAGAAGAGTTGATGTGAAAGATTGCATAGACTGAATTAAAGAATAGTATAATTATTTCCTTGTTCAATGAAGGCTTTTAAATATTATATAACATACTTACGGTGGACAAGATAAGGAAAATTGACTTTTGTTGTTTGTGGCTGAGGTGGAATTAGGAGATCATGGAAAATACAGAAAATGAAGAAACAGGAAGTCATGTCTGAGGGACATCAACTTCTTTGTTGAAGTCCTCCTCTATTAGGGGTGATGGTACAGAAACGATATGCCAACTGTTGATCTTTTTGAGAAGTTAGGGTGTGGGTAAATATTTGTCAAAAGGTTCTAGTTTGTATAATATAGCTAGATCGCTATTCAGTCATTTCAGTTGTATCCAAACATTCATGACCCAATTTGGAATTTTCTTGGCAAAAATTCTAGAATGGTTTGCCATTTCCTTCTCTAGCTCATTTTACAGATGAAGAAATTGAGACAGGGTGAAGTGACTTGCCCAGGGTCATACAGCTAGTGAGCATCTGAAGCTGGATTTGAACTCAGGTCTTTCTGACAGTCCACTATCCACTGTGCTACCTAGTTGGTTCATATTTATTCAGAAATTACTGAGTGATTGCAGCAGGGGAAGGAACTTCAACTGAAGATGAGTTACAAAGAGAATTACACATCCAGGTGGACTGTTTTTGAAGATGTATCAAGTTGAGAAAATAACTGAACAGCCTGGAATTTTTAATTCAGTACAATAAACTGTTTTTCTGTTTTTAAGTGCCTACTCTGGACAGACACTATGCTAAGTACTAGGAATACAAATAAGGAAAAAAAAGAGTTCTTGTTCTCGAGGAATTTATAATCTAACCAGGGAAGACAGCATACAAAGAAACTAGAAAGGGTTGGGGGGAGGAAGGGCACCAAGGGGTACCTGGCCAAGGGACATCTTATGCTATGGAGTTTGAACTAAACAAAATTGCAAATAAAAAAATGTGAATAATATTGAGTATATGAAAGGGAAATTAGACAAGAATGGACACTTAAAGCAGTTTTAAAGAGACCTAAATGCTTAGCTATTCAGTTTTTATTTTAAACTAGAAGCAGTTGAGAATTTTTGAATGTGAGAGAAGCAAAATCAGACCTATACCTTAAGCAAAATATTTTGACAATTGTTTTTATTGAATGATTTGATTTGATTGATTAAAATTGATTTGATTTAATCTAATTGATTGGAAAGGAAAAAAACCAGAGACAGGGAATCCATCTAGGAGTTTACACAATAATGAATGAGTACCTGAATTAGGAAGGTAAAATGACATAGTTCAGAATTGTGGAGGTGGATCTGAGAAGAGTTGTCTGTCAATTTTCTGTGAACTGGTAACTGAAAATCTTGAGTGAAATGTTCAACATAATTCCAAGTTTTGGAGTGACTCCATAGATGCAGAGAGGCTTGGAGAAGAGATGACAGGAGCAGAGATGAAGTCGGAGACAAAGAATTCAACTTTGGACACATTGAATTTGAGATGTTGCCAGAACATTTGAGTCAATGTGTGCCAGAGGTCATTGAAAAGTTGAGAATTATATTTCAGATGAAAGAATTGTAATGGTTACATCTCTATATAGGGATAGTAATCTAACATTTTTCCATTTTACATTCCTCTATCCTCTTCAATGCATTCAAAACTTTTTAAAGCATTCACTATGAAAAGAAGGCAGTGGCACCAGGAAGAATAAATATTATTGTCATTCTTTCTCATCCTTTGCAAATATGAGCCTATTGACATTTTGTTGACATGCTATCAGGGCACTGTGTACTTCATTAGGAAGTTTTAAGAAATCATTAACTGAACATTAGCATCAGAGTCAAAACATCTTTTACAAAAGAATTGCCAAGAAATTCAAAATCAGTCAAGCATCTATTAAGAGCTATTCTCAGCACTGGCATATTAACAATATGCTGACTACACATATGTTCTTTTTTTCCTATTCAGATGATAAAAGAAATATCCATAAATATGAAAAAAGCAAGATGTTAGGTTTGATTAATCATCATTAAATGAGTGGAGTTTTAGAATATTGTTGTGAAAAGTGATATCTGACTGTTAGTGAATTGTCCTGAGTTTTGCCTACCTCAGTTAGGAAGTAACATCATTATAGGTATTCAGTCATTTTTGGTTGTGTTAATAATTATTGTGGCAATTTTATTGTCATTGATTCTTTTAGATCCAGGCCAAAGAAAAAGAAGCCCAAAGGAGCAAAGCAATGAATCAGGATTTCAGCCAAAAAATTCAGAGGATAGCAAAAGAACTCACAATTATTTTGACCAAACTGAAAGCAAAGACAAATGATTTAGCTCAAGCCAAAATTGACCAGAAGGTAAGTAAAGAAGAACAGCAACCAAACTTTTAAAAGAGAAAATGAAAGAATGAAAACAAAATTAAGAGAGGGTGATTATTGTTTTGCTAAAACAATAAAATGTTCTATAGCATGCTATAGAAAAGAAACAGAAAATATTCAGAAGATATATTATTGGGAATTATTTTCTTTTGGCATAAAATATAATTTGTAGTAATGAAGAAATTGTACTTAGAATAGTTTAAATGAAATTAACTTATTTTATAGAAAAAGAACCTCAGGAGACTTAGTGGCAGATTAAGAATTTCAATGAATTCCAATGTATTATATAAAGTAGCTTGTTCATATCTCTAATTTTTTATCTTAGCAATGAGTTATAAGTATTCATGACTATCTGTTGCAAAGAGCTTATTGAGTAGTGGTGTAGAAATTCTGAGAGTTTATAAATATCAATATATTATATAATAAAATCATATAGAAGATTATTTTTAAAAAATATAATGTCCATTTCTTAAATATATATAACAAATAAATAGTACTAAAATGTTTCTCTATAGCTGATTAGATTCCTTCTAGGATAGAAATAAGTACTCTGGGTAACAGCCATTTTGATCTTAGTTCCTTACCTATATGTAGAACTATCCTTAATGCTTATCATCTTTCCTATTTCTAGCAGCATTAATTTGAATGACAAAAGTCTGCTAGCCAGAACTTAATAAAACTGGCATAACATTTTACTTCCAACATAAACAAATGTGAATTTTAAATTCTTGATTTTGAAGATGAAAAGATTAGAATTTGGGATGAAAAGATTAGAATTTGGGGAGTTGTTACTTATGGTTTCATCTTGGGTGGAGCAAAAAAAGGGAAGGAGAGGAAAATGTTAACCACCTTACTCAGGCTCTTAGAAAATAAACATCAAGGGGCGGCTAGGTGGCAGTGGATAGAGCACCGTCCCTGGAGTCATGAGTACCTGAGTTCAAATCCGGTCTCAGACACTTATTAATTACCTAGCTGTGTGGCCTTGGGCAAGCCACTTAACTCCATTGCTTTGCAAAAACTAATAATGAAAATATATATATATATATATATGTATATATATATATATACATATATATATATATATAAAGAAAATAAACATCAAGATGATCCCATATTCTATCCATCTTTCCAACAAGAGAAGTAGAAATAAAGCATAGTCAGAGTAGCACTATTCCTAAATTGTATAAATGGTATAAAGGCAATTTTATAACTTTTCTCTTTTTGAATGTGGGAAACTTGCAGGGATAGATTTGGGGAAATATGTTTTCTAATCTTCATATTTACTCAAGGTCCTTGGAGAAGAATTAGATGGTTGTAATATAAAGCTAATGGATCTAGATGCAGCTGTACAAGATTTCACTGAGCAGAATAGCCAACTGGCTAAGCAACTGGTCAAGAGGATTGGAAAACTGACTGAGCTACACCAGCAGACCATTAGGCAAGCTGAATGCAGGCTCTCCAAATTGAATCAGGTAGGCTTTCAAATGTACCAATCAAATTTGGTCCTTCAAATTTTCTTTTTCTTTTCTTTTTAAAGTTAATAGTAGGAATTAGGACAATTTCATATAAGACTTACTATATAGAAGGGTTCTTGGAAAATTGTGTAAAAATCAAATTATTTTATGTCAAATTACATTTCATATGCAACGAGAGGGAAGTTATATAATAGCAACTATTTGATGAACCCTTTTGTACAGTGAATAAGCAGCCTAAGAAAAATGCTAGAATTTTGTTTTCTGATTGCAAGATCATAGGCATTTTAATAGGTAGAATTTATGTACCACTTTTAGATTTGCAAAGTACTTTACAAAGTACTTTCCTTCTTTCATTTTAAAGATGAGAAAACTGAGATGCAAGGTACAGTGCTTAGATTTATGTAGGGCCACACGGATTCTAAATGACAAGTTCTAGAATTCTACTTATTTCATAGTTCAGTATTCCTTCCATTGCACTTTGGTAAAGACCAAAACAAGGGAACAGCATGGGTAATACTACAGAATGACCTACACATATGCATTCCAAGAACCTCTGTGCATTCATTCATACACTAACAAGCATATAGTTAGATCCAAGCTTATTTCTTTTTCCCAGAATGTTTTGCCAAGGCTGTCTTTTTAAATACCATTCTATAGCAGTAAAATGGCAGTTAGTCAAGCAACATGTATTGTTTGTTGCTTCTTATGGTGCTAAGCACTAGAGATACCAAGAAAGGCAAAAAAAAACTGTTCCTGGTTTTGAGGTCTTATAATTTAATAGAGAAGAAAGGCATGAAAAAATCTATGCATAAACAAAATGTTTAGGATAAATAGAAAATAATCAATAGAGGGAAGGTCGTTGTTTCTCCATCATTCTCAAAGAGAACCAATGACATAATGATTATGTACAGGTGTGATTTAAATTGTACTTTCACATTTACTACTTTTCATTTTAGAGGGAAGGTACTAGAATTTGAGGAACTGTACTTTCCAAGTAAAATGTAAGATTTTGGTGGAGACTTGAAGGTAGCCCAGGAAGTCAGGTGGTAGAGATAAGGCAAGATTTCAATTCACAAATGAGAGTCATAGTGCCTGAAGTCAGGGGATAATTTCTTTTTTGAGAAGCAATAAGTAGAGCCACATCACTGGAAGATGAGAGCAGAGACCTAGGTTATGATGTCAAGCAAATGATTTTATGTTTGATCTTGGAAGGGACAGGGAAATACTGGAGCTCACTGAGGATAAAGGTAATATGTCAGACCTGTGATTTAGAAAAATCATTTGGCACTGGAGTAGAGAATGGACTTAAATGGGGAGCAACTTGTGGCAAGCCCACAATCAGCAGGCTCTTGAAAAAAATCTGAGTGTAAAGAAATGAGGTCTGTACTAGGATGGTGGGTAGCAGTATTAGAGGAGAAAATGGGACAGATTTAATAGAATCTAAGATATTTGGGCTATGAGAAGATTGAGGACTTCAGTACAACACCTAGGTTTTGAACTTGGGGTTCTAGGAGTTGAGTGGTATCTGAGATAGTAATGAGGAAATTCAAATATGAAAAGGGAGAGGATTTAAAGGGTGAAGATTATGAATTAAGTTTTGATAAGCAAAGTTTAGAATGTCTATAGAAGATATCTAATAGGCAGTTAGAGACATGAGACTGGATAGCAGACCAATTTGAGAATCATCAGCACAGAGATGATAATTAAATACATGGGACCTGATGATACCAAAGGAAATAATATCTAGGGAAAAGAAAAGAATGCTCAGGGCAGAGTCTGCTTTGAGAATTTAAAGTTTTATTTCTGATGGTTTTCTTTTGTTCAATAACTGATATACTTATAAAAATATCACATCTTAATTCATATATATATTAGGATTAATTGTTCTAGTTTTAATTGTCATGATTTAAAATTATTCTGCTCAAGATATTAAATATTTGCATGCAAAACCACAATGGACTACAAATGGATTTTTATGCATGATATAATACTTATGTATTTCCCTCTGTAATGCCTAGAACAATGATTTACATAGAACAGGTACTTCACTTTTTTAATAAAAAAGAATATTTGCTTCCTTTAATAACCAGAACTTTTTAGTAAGCAAGCCTTTATACATTTGTTTTTAACTTCTTCAATTAAACAATCAGGAATATCAAGTCAATATAGGTTAACAGATTATAGATCTATTTAAATATATCATAATAACCCTTTATGACAAAAAAGGTTAGATCAAATTGCATTGAGTAGGACTGAAGGAGGGGAATAATAACTCTAATCACAGGGTTAATGTAGCAAAATACATTATTTAAGAGATCATTAAAATTATGTATATTTTTCTTCCTGGCAGAATTCATTTTTAAAAATATTCAACTTAATTATTTCCTACTCTTTCATTTTTTCTTTAAGTAATTTATTTAACAACATTTATTATGCACATTTCCCCTTATTGATATTTTATTTTTCCAATGACATGTTATGAAAATTTTTCAGTATTCATCCACATGCATATTTATGTTACACAATTTTCTTCCATCCTCCATTCCCATTCCCCTCCCCTCAGGGATGATCAGTCCAGGGAATGTGGTACATGTATATTAATGTTTCACATGTTTGCATCAGTCATTTTCTGTTTGAGGAATTAGACCCAAGGGGAAAAAAAGAAAACTATGGGATAGGAAGGAAAAACTTAAGAGAAATTTTTAAAAAGTGAACATAGTGTTCATTCACATTCTGTAGGGGGGTTTTTTGTGACTTGTTTTGCTTGCTTTTTTCTTTATCTGGATGTGTATGATGTTGTCTATAACAGGTCTCCCTGGGTTGTCCTAGCTCTCTGAACTGCTGAGAGGAGCTGCATCCATCAAAGCTGATCAATTTACAATGTTGTTGTTAATGTGTACAATGTTCTCTTGGTTCTGCTTCCCTCACTCAGCATCAGTTTCTGTAATTCTTTCCACGCTTCTCTAGAGTCTGACCATTCATGATTTCTTTTAGAACAATAGTACTCCATGACATTCATATACAAAAACTTGTTCAGTCATTCCCCAATTGATGGGAAACCCCTTAATTTCCAATTCTTTGCCACTACAAAAAAAGAGCTGTTTAATATTTTGGAACACTGGAACTTTCCCACTTTTTTTATGATTTCTTCTGAGTCAAAGATTATGACCAGTTATATTGCTCTTTGGTATGCACCTATTTTGTATAAAGTTACTAAGGTAGATATTAAATTCATTTAAGGTATGTCTGTGTCCTCAGAGAGATTAGTGTATGAGATAATTTTAAAATAGAAAATGATTATAACTTTATAGTGAAAAAGGAGAAGGCTTTGCTTTCTTAATTCTTATAGTTTAACCATAAAGTCTTGTTTCATGTTTTTTTTTCCAGGCAGCTGCACATTTAGAAGAATATAATGAGATGTTAGAATTCATTATGAAGTGGGTAGAGAAAGCTAAAGTCTTGGTACATGGAAATATTGCTTGGACTTCTGCTAGCCAGCTTCGAGAACAATTAATTTCATATCAGGTAACTAAGCATTAGTTTTTAAATAGTACCAGAGGGGAAATTAAAACAAAGTTGCCTGATTATATCAAATACTATAGGATCTTGGTGTGAAAGTTTTTCCAGTAGATTAGTAAAAAGGAGGGTAATTAGATCCTAGAGTTTTGTGTTATTTTGCCTCTATGAAATTTCTAACTCATTCATTTTGTCCCATATCCCTTCATGATTTAGGAATGATTTGATAATCATGATTTTGCAACCCTTAAATTCTCTCTTCCATCTTATTCCTATTATCTACAAATGTGCTTAGAATGACTTATACAAGTCATTTATAAGACTGTTAAGAAGAATATGTCCAAAGGCAGAATTGTGTGGTGTGCTGCTAAAACCTTTCCTCCTAGAAGAATCAAGCCATTAGTCACAATGATTGTAATTTAATCATTTTTAAATCCACCCAACTGTGTTACCATTTAGCTTATAATTCCCCATTTTATCCATAGGGATATCGTGAAAAGAGTTTATTAACTATATAGATGAAAATCTAATACAACGTACATTGTGTTTTCTAACTGTGTTGTAGATGAGGCACTGAGGAGTAAAGGGTAGAAAGTTAGCTACAAAACCAGTAAGTTCAGTTCCTTACAAATACTGGTTGTGATACTTCTTGGCCAAATCATTTTACCTCTTGGTGCTTCAGGCAAATCCTTTTTTTTTTTTTTGCAAGGCAGTGGGGTTAAGTGACTTACCCAAGGTTACACAGCTAAGTAAATATTAAGTGTCTGATCACATTTGAACTCAGGCCTCTTGAGTCCAGGACTGGTGCTTTAACCACAGTGCCACTCAGCTGTCCCTCAAATTCATTTTTTTATTTTGTTTTTATCAAATAACAATCAATCAATTTTTATTAGTGCTAACTAAATACTAGGGATATCTAGGTGGTATAGTGGTTAAAGTGCTGGGTCTGGTGTCAGAAAGACTTATCTTTCTGTATACAAATCTGGCCTCAGACCTACTAACTGTGTGACCCTGGGCAAATCACTTAAACCTGTTTGCCTAAGTTTATTCATCTGTAAAATGAGCTGGAAAAGGAAATAGCAAACCACTTAAGTATCTTTGCCAAAAAGACCCCAAATGGGGTCACAAACTGTCAGAACTGAAAAATGCCACAAATAATTTTGCTAAGTGCTGGGGATAAAAAGATAAAAAATAAAATATTACTTGTCTTCAAGGAATTCATATTCTGGGGGGGGTGAGGAAGATAATGGAGAATGTATGCATATAAATATATACAAAATTGATATAAATAAATAAGATTTATCATAGCACTTTAAAGTTCACAAAGTAATTTACATATATTCCTTCTTTGGGAGAAATAATATGAAATAATGAGGGAGATATTAGGAAGGATAACAACTGGGTCATTCGGGAAGGACCTTATGTAGGATGTATGCCCCTCAAATTCTTAAGACTGTAAGTTGAAGAATGCATTGGTAGAGGAAGTTAGCTCAATTGGAATTCCTATGAAATCACAGGTTCTTTCTTTATTCTTGTGTTGTATCCATTAGTTATCATTATTTTGGGGGGGGAGGGGAAGAAAGATACTAGGTATTATTTATTTTTAATGAAAAGTTCTAACCCCTAGTGATCAGTACTTCATTTTCTTAATGTTCATAATTTATTCACGTAATAAAAAATTATTTAGGGATTTGACTCCTCATCTAATGTATCTATAACCTCTGTGTCAATTTTTCATCTGCTAGAGGCAACTAGATGATTTGAAAGACTAAATTTAATAATTCCTTTTCATACCAGACTATGCTAGAAGAATCTGGAGAAATTCATATTGATCTGGAAGTTATGAAAGAAAAAATAGACTATCTGAGCAGTGTTTATTGTACAGAAGACATGTCTCAGCAAGTATCAGAATTGGGACGAGAGACAGAGGGGTTACGGCAACTTATCAAATCACGTTTGCAGAGTCTCCAAGATGCTGCCAAGGTAATAAAGGAGCCATCATTCAATAATTGTGATGCTACAGTCAATCCATTATTCAATTCTGACATGATGTCTCTTTCTTAATAGTCTACATCTATGGAATTTTATCATTTGAAACTCTCAAAATTATATTGAAGTTTCTCTTCTCTTAATTTTCTAGGATATGAAAAAATTTGAAGCTGAACTAAAAATCCTACAAGTTGCTCTGGAGCAAGCTCAAAAAACTCTTACTTCTCCAGAGTTAGGACGTCTAAGTCTGAAAGAACAGCTTTCTCATAGACAGGTAAAAAAGAAAAAAATAAAAATAAGAAGTGATTGAATGTATAGGTTATGTTTCAGGAATGTAGCCTTTGCAGAGAATGATGATTGACTTGAATTATTGTCCTAATTATAACTAAATTACTTTGAAATTTTTTTATATGGTCACTCACTTATTCCATGAAAAAAAATTTTTTTTTTAGGTTTTTTTGCAAGGCAATGGGGGTAAAGTGGCTTACCCAAGGCCACGTATCTAGGTAATTATTAAGTGTTTGAGGCCGGATTTGAACTCATGTACTCCTGACTCCAGGGTCGGTGCTCTATCCATTGCACCACCTAGCTGCCCCCCAAAAAAGTTTTTTAAGAAATAAAATAGAATGTTAATTTTCTTTAGGAATTTTTCACTTTAATAATCATTTTTAATGTTTTTTATTTTTTATTTGTTGACATGAGTCTTATAGATATATGAGAGGTTTTGTTCTGTTTGTTTTTAGATTTACTATTTTATAGATTGTTATATCTGATGCTTGGATTTGAGTTGATAATCTTAGAAGATTTTAGCTACTAAAGGTAGATCAGATCTTTGAAGTCAAAATTCATCTAAAGTGAATATCTAGAATTTGGGTGCCCTAAAATAAGACTTTCAACTAATTTCTTGCCACAGTCAGATATACCAGCCTGACTGCATGTGTTTGTGTGTATGTGTGTATGTGTGTATGTGGGGTGGGGGGATATAAAAGAAACAAACACCTAGAAATAAAATATCAGTAGTGGTAGGAAAAAAAACCATGGTTCCATATAGAACCCAAGGAATTCATCAAAAGAATTCAGTAAACCTTTTTTGTATTTATTGATTTATGGACTTAATGATCCATACTAATGCTATTTAATGATCATCCTGGATATTACTGGCCAATTTAGATTAATTTAAAGGTAGAAATTAGAATAACCAAACTGGATAATTGAATTGTCAAGTTAAAAATAAAAAGAGTATGGTGTGGATTGAACAGATCTCAGAAAGCTATATTTATTCTCATTTTCTATTGCCAGTAATATTTCATTTAATTTTTAGAAAATATGACTTACCTGAGCAACAAGTAAAGAGACTATGATGTGGTTTTCTTCACTTTGTGTCTGATTAGTTTATATCCTCTAATCATGATTAAGCTTGTGTATATTTTAATTCTTATTCAGACTCAATAAAAATGTGAATTTTATTTATAGCATCTGCTTTCTGAGATGGAATCACTGAAACCAAAGGTAGAAGCTGTACAAATTTGCCAGAGTGCTCTAAGAATCCCCGAAGAGGTGGTCGCTAACCTGCCTATATGTCACATGGCTCTCAGGCTTCAGGAGGAAGCCAGTCGTTTACAACACACAGCTATTCAACAATGTAACATAATGCAGGCAAGTATCAGATACATGGAGGACTTTCTGTAATGAATTGTTTTTCCATGATACAGAGCTCAAAAGAATATTCACATTTTTTTTTCTTAAATCCATGTATTCTCAGCAACCAAAATGCAAAATGTACACTTTGGAAGACCGTATTGTGTAAAAAAAAAATTGTTTGAATTAATCCTCTATCATTTGATATATGTATATATATATATATATTAATATATATAGACACACACATATGTACTTCTATGTGTATATATGTGTGTGTGTGTATAGTTGAGAAGTGTTTCAGAGGTTTAGCTCCACCTGGGCAGGCACTGGGTCTCAGGAAGTCCTAACTAGTTAATCTCACTCATAAAGCTACCACCAATATTGGAAAATATCCGCCTTAGTATCACTGTTAAGTCACTTGCCCTCAGTAAAGAAAGAAGCATAAAACTAGAAGTTGCTAGGGATTTGTGTTCCTGTTTTAGGTTCATCTCAAGAACATTAGCTCTGTCTGCTTTCACAGATGCTTGGGGAAAGAAGATCTGGCAGGAAAGATTTTAGCTTATTTGCAATATGTTTTGTCAGTGGAATGGGTATGATTTAGGGAGCTCCCTGGTCTGCTGGACCTTGAACTACTTCCATAGAGACAGGGGTTTTGGATCAGCAATGAAGAATTTGTGCTTTGGGATGATAAAGCAACTCCCCCATTAATCAGTATGGATTTGCATTGTAGGATGAAGCAGATCAGTTTTAGTTCCCACCATCTGCAGACTGGTGGAGAGTGTTGCTTCAAAGAGTAATCACCATTTAACAGGAAGAACTGACAATCAGGGGATTTTGAAGAGATACAAAACTTGCAATTGTGCTCTCTCTCACATCTTATTTCCCAAGCATAAACTAAAATCTTAAATAATGAACAATGAATGCAGGTCCTGTCAAACAGATACACACACACACACACACACACACACACACACACACACACACACACACATATCACACAGAAAAATATCCATGCATACATGCAAACTAAGTTTTGCTTTTTTTCTTTAGCTCAGTTATTACCAACTCCATAAAACTTCTCTTGAACCTCCTTCTTTACACCATCTGATAGCTAATGTTCTCTCACTCCTCAAATCATATTTTGTTTACTTCTATGTGTAAATGATCTTTCCCCTCTAGTAGAATATAAACTCTTTTCAGGTTAAAGACTGTTTAATTTTGTTTGTAATTATATCCTCAGTACTTTGCACATAGTAGGTTTAATGCTTTTTTGAAAGAAAAAGAAATCTAAAATGTCCCTCTGTGAAACACTAAAACTAGAAAAACAATACTATCTTTGTTCTTATTTTCCAGTTTGTAATGGGGTTTCATTGTGCATAATTTCATTTTTCATAGTAATTGGGAAAAATGAGACTATATTTTTTTCTTTAGGAAGCAGTAGTGCAGTATGAGCAATATGAACAAGAAATGAAGCATCTACAGCAACTAATAGAAGGAGCTCATAGAGAGATCCAAGATAAGCCAGTAGCCACCAGTAATATCCAGGAACTCCAAGCCCAGATTTCTCGTCATGAGGTAAAAATATTTAATGCATTTCAAAGGCCATCAATGACATACTGCTTTTATCTTAAAATCTTTTTTTTAATTATTCCTCTGAGTTATTTTATAGTGGAAGAATAAGCATGGATTGCAATGTCTGGAATTTGAAACTAGTTAAAATAAATATGTTCAAGATATATTTCATAAACCATCAGTCTTACATGATATTGCATAATTATATTTGCATGCAAAAATATAATTTTATGAGTACAAAAAGCATAAAAAGCAATGTTTGGAAACTGTAAAGTTGTCAGTTCAATTTTAATGAGAAGAAAAACTTCCTAATAATTAGAAGTGTCTAAAAGAATAGGTGCTATGCATAGAGAGATCATAGATTTTCATTCACTAGAGGTCTTCAAGCAGAGAACAGGTGACTTCCTGTCAGGTATATTGTTTTGGGGATTTCTTTCATGTATGAATTGAACTATATATTGTCTGAGGTGCTTTCTAACAATTATTATTATTATTATTATTATTATTATTAACTTCCTAGAGTGCTTTCTATGTGCCAGGCATCCCACTAAGGGCTTTAAAATTATTATCTCATTTGATTCTCACATTAACCCTGGAAAATAGACACTATTATCCCCATTTTGCAATAAGGACACTGAGACAAACAGTGATTAAGTGATTTATCTAGGGTCAACCAGTATGTGTCTGAGATCAGACTCTATAACTCGATCTATAATTTAGTCTTGATTGGTAGAATCATGACTTTGGCTGATTAAGATTGCTTGATGTTAATATGTTTAATCGTGTTTGTAAGATTACATTTTTTCTAGAGATCATCAGATAATTTTATTAAAAAGAGAATGAACAAGTGTTGTATATATCCATGCTTTCATATACATTACATATATGTATATTTTAGATTGGGAGGTGACTCTAAATCCTTGAATTTACATTAGTAGAACCTGAGTTCTGATAGAAACTATGAAACTGGAAAGGTTTCAAGTTCAATTTTGTTAATAAACTTTATCTGCTGTCCTACCTATCAGCCTAACTAACTTTGCATGATTATGCTCATTCCAAGAATGCTGACAACTATGTCACCACTTTTTAGGTCATCTCTACTAGTTAAACAGGTGAAAATTCAAAACTAATTTCAGTATTAAACAGATCTATCAATTTTACAATGTTTGTGGGAAGAAAGAGGATTTAGGACACTAACCATTCCATTATGAGTCTATCAAAAAAAACATAAATTAAGCTGCTTGCATTCTTAAGATATGATTTTTGTCCAACAATCAACAATTTAGGGGTAGTTAGGGGGCACAGTGAATAAAGCATAGACACTGGAGTCAGGAGGATGTGAGTACAAATCTGTCCTCAGACACTTAATAATTACTTAAGCTGTGTGAATTTAGGCAAGTCACTTAACCCCATTGCCTTGCAAAAACCAAAATAAAATAAAGTATTCATTTTTGAATTTTCCAATTTTCCCCCCTAATCTCATTTCCCCTCTCCCACCCTCCACAGAAGGCAGTCTGTTAGTCTGTACATTGTTTCTATGCTATACATTGACCTAAGTTGAATGTGTTGAGAGAGAAATCATATCCTTTAGAAAAAAAATAAAATATAAGAGATAGCAAAATTATATAAGATAACAGTTTTTTCTTTTAAATTAAAGGTAATAGTCTTTGGTCTTTGTTCAAACTCCACAATTCTTTCTCTGGATATAGGCATCTTCTCTGTCACAAATACACCAAAATTGTCCCTGATTGTTGCACTGATGGAATGAACATGGCCATTAAGATTGATCATCACCCCCATGTTGCTATTATGGTGTACAGTGTTCTTCTGGTTCTGCTCATCTCACTCAGCATCAGTTCATGCAAATCCTTCCAGGCCTCTGAATTCCCACCCTTTCTGGTTTCTAATAGAAAATAGTGTTCTATAAGATACCTATACCACAGTTTGTTAAGCTATTCCCCAATTGATGGATATTCACTTAATTTCCAATTCTTTGCCACCACAAACAGAACTACTATGAATATTTTTATACAAGTGATATTTTTACCTGGGCAACTTATATTTTTGTAAATATTCATTAAATTCACTTAGATTGTCAAATTTTTTGGCATACAGTTAGGCAAAATAATTCCAAATTATTACTTTAATTTCCTCCTCCTTGGTGGTGAGTTTACCTTTTTCATTTATGATACTAGCGATTTGGTTTTCTTCTTTCTCTTTTTAATCAAATTAACCAAAGGTTTCTCAATTTTATTGTTTTTTTTCATAGAACCAACTCTTGGTTTTATTTATTAGTTCAATAGTTTTCTTGCTTACGATTTTATAATTTCTCCTTTAATTTTTAAAATTTCTGGTTTGATATTTAATTGGGGGTTTTTCATTTGTTCTTTCTCTAATTTGTTTAATTCACTGATTTCCTCTTTCTCTGTTTTATTTATGTAAACATTTATATATTAAGCATATTAATGAATAATCTAATATATTTATATATATAAAATATATACTTATATATTATATCCCCTGACAACTGCCTTGGCTATATCCCATAAGTTTTGGTATATCGTTTCATTATTGTCATTATCTAGGATGAAATCATTAATTCTTTCTATAATTTGTTGTTCTATCCATTCATTCTTTAAAATGAGGTTATGGCGGCTAGGTGGCATAGTGGATAAAGCACCAGCCCTGGAGTCAGGAGTACCTGGGTTCAAATCCTGTCTCAGACACTTAATACCTAGCTGTGTGGCCTTGGGCAAGCCACTTAACCCCATTTGCCTTGCAAAAAACCTAAAAAAAAAAATGAAGTTATTTAGTTTCCAATTTGTTTTAGGTCTACCTCTCCCTGGCCCATTGATGCATGTGGTTTTTATTGCGTTATGATCTGAGAAGGATGCATTCACTATATCTGCCTTTAAGTAATTGATTATTAGATTTTTTGCTGCAGTACATGATCAATTTTTGTGTAAATGCCATGTCCTGCAGGAAAAAAAGTATATTCCTTTCTATCCCCATTCAGTCTTCTCCAAAGGATGATCATGCCTAGGTTTTCTAACAATCTATTTATCTCCTTAACTTCCTTCTTGTTTATTTTATGGTTAGATTCATCTAAATTTGAGAGCAGGAGGTTGAGATCTCCTACCAGTAGAGTTTTGCTGTATATGTCTTCCTGCAGCTCATTCAACTTCTCCTCTAAGGAATTTGGATGCTAAACCACTTGGTGCATACATATTTAGTATTGAAATTGCTACATTGTCTATGATACATTTTAGGAGGATATAGTTTTCTTCCTTCCTTATCTCTTTTAACAAGATCTATTTTTATAGCCACTTTGTCTGGGATAAGTATTGCTACCCCTGCTTTTTTTCACCTAAACTGAAGCAAAATATATGTTGCTCAAATCTTTTGCCTTTACTCTATATGTATCTCTTTGCTTTAAATGAGTTTCTTTTAAGCAGCATATTGTAGGATTCTGGTTTTTAATCCACTCTGCTA
Organism: Macrotis lagotis; assembly: GCF_037893015.1. Lineage (NCBI taxonomy): Eukaryota > Metazoa > Chordata > Mammalia > Peramelemorphia > Peramelidae > Macrotis > Macrotis lagotis. Next base: position 166,972,355 of record NC_133662.1, on the reverse strand, counting down.
TTTGCTTACATTTTATGGGAGAATTCATTCCATTCACATACAAAGTTATAATTTTTTAACTCTGTATTGCCCTCCATGCTATTTTCCCTCTGTTGTATTTTCCCCCTTTTTCACTTTATCCATATTCCCCAGTATTATGTTTCTGAATACCATTACCTTCAATTTTCCCCTTATATCCAACCCCCCTCCCCTTTCTTTCCCCTTTCCCTTTACCCCTTTTTCCTTCCCTTCCTTCTGTTATTTCCTCTTTCCCCTTTTAATACTTGAATGGTAAGATAAGTTTCTTAGTTTAACTAAGTGTGTATACGTTAACTTTAACCAAATCTGATGAGAGTAAGTAATATTCAGGAGGTCCTCACCCTCTTCCTTTTTCCCCTTTATTGCAATATCTTCCATCCTTCCATCTCTTTATTGTCCCCTTTTTTTAAGGAGATATTGTTTTTAAAATCATTCTGTTAGAGCCACAGTTAAGTCATGGGTATCCATTACTTCTGGCTAAGTATATTTTCTCTAATAGAGTTACAATTCTTGAGAGTTATAATAATCTTTCTTCCAGGTGGGGGTATAGCCAGTTTTATTTTATTGGATATAAGAGGTATTTTTAACCTTTTTTTTTTAACTTTTCATGCGTCTCTTGAGTCTTCTGTTTGAAGTCAAAATTTTCTATTTAGCTCTGGTCTTTTCATGAGGAAAAGTTGGAAGTCTCCTATTTCATTAAATGTCCATCTTTTCCCCCTGGAAGAAAAGGCTCAGTTTTGCCATGTAGTAGATTCTTGGCTGCATTCCAAGCTCCCTTGCACTTCATAATATCTCATTCCATGCCCTTTGATCCCTTAATGTTGATATAACCAGATCCCATGTAACCTTATTGTGGCTCCTTGGTATCTAAATTGTTTCTTTCTGGCAGCTTGGAGGATTTTCTCTTTTATCCAATAGTTCTGGATATTATCCATGATATTCCTTGGTGTTTTCATTTTGAGATCCTTTTCTGGAAGGGATCGATGTATTCTTTCAATAACTATTTTGCCCTCTGATTCCATAATGTCAGGGCAATTTTCCATCACCAAATTCTTTAATATTAAGTACAGGCTTTTTTTCTTTTCAATATTTTCAGGAAACCCGATGATTCTTGGATTGTCTCTCCTGGTTCTGTTCTCAAGGGCAGTGGTTTTATGTATGAGGTTTTTTACATTTTCTTCTACTTTTTTCAATTTTTTGGTTTTGTTTAACAGATTCTTATTGTCTCATGAAGTCATTAGTTTCCACAGACCCCATTCTGTTTTTTAGAGAAGAATTTTCTTTATTTCCCTTTTGTAATTCCTTTTCCAATTGGTCAACTCTGTTTTTGAAGGAATTTTCCATTTGTCCAATTGATGTTTTGAGAGAATTATTTTCTTTTTGCATTTCTTTTTTTTTTTAAGGTTTTTGCAAGGCAAATGGGGTTAAGTGGCTTGCCTAAGGCCACACAGCTAGGTAATTATTAAGTGTCTGAGACTGGATTTGAGCCCAGGTACTCCTGACTCCAGGGCCTGTGCTTTATCCACTGTGACACCTAGCTGCCCCTTTGCATTTATTTTCAAAAGATTTGTTTTCTTGTTGCAAGATGTTAATTTTCTCTTGGGTTTCTTTTCCCAAATTGTCCAATTGATTTCTTTTTTTAGGTTTCTTTTTGCAAGGCAATGGGGTTAAGTGGCTTGCCCAAGGCTACACAGCTAGGTAATTATTAAGTGTCTGAAGTAGGATTTGAACTCAGGTACTCCTGACTCCAGGGCTGCTACTCTATCCACTGCGCCACCTAGCTGCCCCTCAATTGATTCTTAAACTCCTTCCTTATTTCTTCTGGGTTGGAGACCAATTCATTTTCTCCTCAGAAGTTCTAGATCTCTCTGGGTTAGGATCTTTGTCTTCCAGGTAGTTTTCTATAGACCCCCTCCCTTTCCCCATTTTCCTAAGATCTTGTGTTGGAGGAGGGGCTGGTTCACAGAGGTTTGATGTTGAGATCCCTAGAGGCTTTGCTCAATGGGTTTAGTAACTCCAAGTGGGCTGGCCAGTAGGGGTTGCTGGTTGCTTTCTCTGGAGTGTTTATGACCTTAATTTGAGGCCCTATCCCTAGGCCTGGAGGAGTGGCTGTTGCTTCTGGATTCTGTTATCCTTAAACAAAGTGGGTTGTGCCCTGGGGGAGGTAGATAATCACTCTTTTCAGCTGAGGGAGCTCTGCAGTATTCTGTGTTTTTTCTGGCAACAAGAGGAAACCCAGCATATCACTGTCCAGCCAAGCTCTTCAACTCTCTGCTCTGGAACTTGTCCTCCAGCCCCACAAGCCTCTGTGGCCTAGTTGTCTCTCAGACCATGGTTCCCACAGTCAAAGCCTCTGTGGCTGATCTTAGGTTAGTCTGGCTCTCACACTGCCCCCACTGGCTCTGCCCCCTGCTCACCCCTGATCCCTGAAGACAGACTTTGTTGGTAGATGTTCTTTGCCTTGCTTCTTTTTTCTGGGTTTTGCCGATCGAATTTCTGTTAAGAGGTTTGTTTCATATTATATATGAGGGAAGACCAGGAGACTTTAGCACAGTGCCTGTCTTCTCTCCACCATCTTGGCCAGAAGTCCAAAATAAAATAAAATGAAATATTTGTTCTAAGAAAAAATCAGAAAACATAAAGAAATTGAAGATAAATGGAAAGAAGAGTCCCCCCATTTTCATGAATAGTTGAAAAAAGGCATTTGCATAATTTTATTGCTTTCTTTGTGTCTCCAAAGCTAACAAGAAACATCATTTCTAGGACATTCAATCACTTCTCTTTAAATTACTTATTTTAAGTACATAAGCAAGTACCTTACTGCTAAGAAAATTGAAGCTTATGTGCCATCAGTTATTAGAGAAAATGAAGAAATAGGAAAAGTTTAGATAGAATGAGAAAAAATACAAAAACTAAGCAGTATTTAGATCTTGATACTTGGTAATTTTACTGTGAATGTGGGTACCAAATAAAATTCAGAATCAAGAAAATTTAAAAAAGTCAAAATTAGATTTCCATCAACTGGGGAACAGTGGTATCTAGATATAATGTAATATTATTGTACCTTAAGGCATAGTGTTTACAAAGAATTCAGAAAAGGATGGGAGACTGGAACTGAGGCAGAGTGAAATCAGCAGAATCCAGAAGATAGTTATATATACATGTATATAAATTTTGTATTACTATATAAACAAGCAAAAAAAGCCACTGTGCAATTATAATAAACAACTGTTCTTAGGGAAGAATTGAGAAAAAGAAATCCCTCCCTTCTTTGAAGAGGAGGCATTATGGGAGTGAAATGTTGCATATACAATTGTAATGGGTTCTTGTGTTGGGTGGGTTTGAGGAGCTTTTATTTTTTCTTCTCTTTTTCCCCTAAATCATTGTTGTAGGGATAGCTTTCTAGTAGAGGTGGAGAGAGATTCAGATATGAAAGCAATGTAAAAACAGGGAACAATAAAAATGTTTTAAAAAATAAAGCTGTCAGAAGTTTAACATTATTGCATCATAGATATATAAATGGAGAGGGGGGTAAGAGATGCAAAGATAGAGTATTGTGCAATTATTGTGTTCTTGACTTTATGCTAAGCTCTAGCAATACATATCAATTTTCAATTCCTTTTTTCCTCAGATCCAGTTAGGGAAAATAAACATGAAGAGGAGTTGGGAAGGGGTATTGGAAGGAGAAAGGGACCTGGGTAGGGGTAGCTAATTAGAAGTCTTGAGAGAGTGAGTCAGATTATGAAGGATTTTATTTTATTTTTTGCAAGGCAATGGGATTAAGTGACTTGCCCAAAGTCACACAGTTTGGTGATTATTAAGTATCTGAGGTCAGATTTGAACTCAGTTTCTCCTGACTCCAGGGCCAGTGCTTTATTCACTGCGCCACCTAGCTGCCTCAAAATCAACTCTGATGGGCCAGGAATTGAACCTGGGCCTCCTGCACGGCAAGCAAGAATCACCCATGCAACTAGAAGAATTTTAAAAGACAGATGATTTTATGTTTTATTTTGGAGATAACAGGAGGTGATTGAATAGAGGAGAGGGCGTTTGACATAATACGATCTATGCTTTAGGAAGATAAATTTGACAGTTGAGTGAACTCTATGGAGAAAGCCTTTATGCACGAAGGCAAACCAATGGATATTACAATATTCTTTGATGTGAGAAATGCTGTGATAGTTGAATCAACAGAACTTGACAATAGATTACATATGGGAGTGAGAGAGTGAAAAATGACTGGGTGATTGGGACAATCATAGTAATAGAGAAGTTAGCAAAAAGAGCAGGATTTGGAGAGAAATATAATGAGATCATTTCTGAACATCTTGAGTTTAAGATATCTATGGGGTACAACTAGGTGGCACAGTGGATAGAGAACTGACCCTGGAGTCAGGAGTTCAAATCCGGCCTCAGACACTTAATAATTCTCTAGCTGTGTGGCCTTGGGCAAGCCACTTAACCCTATTGTCTTGCAAAAAAAAAGATATCTATGGAATTTCAAGTTTGAAATCACCAAGAAGCAATTGGAGCTGCAAGACTGGACTTGATTAGTGGTTAAGACTAGGTAAATAGTTCTGAGCACCATTAGTACAGAGGAGATAATAGAAAATACAAAAACTGATATAATAACCAAGCTAAATAGTAAAAGAAGAAAAGAGGTCAGATGTTTTGTGGACATCTACCATTAATTGATCTAATTCAGATGAATATTCAGTAAAGTATCCTGAAGAGGAGCAATAAGACAGGAGAATCAGAAGATAGTAATATCATGAAAAACTAGAAAAAGAGAGTATCAAGGAGAAGAGGGTAATTGATCTACTGTATCAGAGGAAGGATGAGAATTGAGAAGAGGGAAGAGGAAAAAAACATTTATTAATCACCTTCAATGTGCCAGATATTATGCTAAGTGATTTGAAAATTTTAACTTATTTGGTCCTCAAAACAATGCTATGTGGTGAGTGTTATTTTATCTCTTTTACATTTGAGAAAATGGAAGGTAGAGGTTAAGTGACTTGCCCAAAGTCACACACAAAATGTCTGAGGCCATATTTGAACTCAGTTTTTCCTGACTCCAAACCTAGGACTCCCTCTACTGTGCCATTTACCTGCCTCTTAAAATGGATCTTAAGGCCATTAGATTGATCAATTAAGGGAGTAATAATAAGAATAAAGAAACTGATCATATCCTTTGACCCAAGAGTATCAATACTAGAACTATAATCCCAAAGAAATCATAAATAACTGGGAAAAGTCTCAAATATTCAGAAATATTTATAACAACTTTTTGTAATGACAGAATTGGAAATCGAGGGGATGTCCATCAGTTGGGAAATGATTGAACAAGTTATGGAATATGAATGTTATGTAATACTATTATTATATAAGAAATCATACTCTAGAGAAGCATGGAAAGAATTAACTGAACTGATGCTGAGGGAAGTGAGCAGAATCAAGAGAACACTGTATGCATTAACAGCAATATTATGAGATGATCAGTTATAGTGGATACAGCTCCTCTTAGCAGTTCAAAGATCAGAGTCCAGCTAAGGACAATGCCATTCACATCCAGAACGGGGGGAAAACACAGTCTGAATGCATTTTTTTTACAAGGCAATGAGGTTAAGTGACTTGCCCAAAGTCACACAGGTAATTATTAAATGTCTGAGGCCAGATTTGAACTCAGGTCCTCCTGACCCCAAGGCTGGTCCTCTACCCATTGTGCCACCTTTGTTGCCCTGTGTATGCATTATTTTTAAAGCTTCTTTTATGTTTTTCCTTTCTTTCTCATTTTTTCCCTTTCCCCTTGATTATGATTTCTCTTTTACAATCTGACTAATATAGAAATATGTTAAACAGGATTATACATATGCAACTTTTACCAGACTGATGCCATGGGAAGGGGTTGAGGGAAGGGAGGGTGGAAGAAAAATGTGAAACATAAATTTGCAAACAAATGAATGTTGAATTTGCATGTAACTGAAAAAATAAAATAAAATTTCAATTAAAAATAGAAAAAAGAGAGATTATTGATACTTTAAAGAGATCAGTTTCAACTGAATGATGAGGCTAGAAGTAAGACTATAGAGTCAAGAAATGAATGAGAGTGTATGTGTCTAAGTATATAAGTATATACATATTTCTATGCACACATGTGTATATATACACACACACACACATATACTATATAATACTACAACTCCATCTCTTCCAAAGAATTGATGGAACAGTTAGTAGGTTAGATGAGAGAATACTAAGATTAATCATTGTATTGAAGTTTATGAGAAGGAATTATGACCATACCCCAAACTTTGCTGTTTTATTACAGATCTTAAAAAAGAACAAGGAAATATTTTAGCATTAATTCTTCCTCCCTCACTAATCCTTTTCATATCATCATATGATTTTCAGTCATGTCTTGGGAATTTGTATCATTTATGTCATCATAAATCCAAATTCAATTAGTTTTTATTACTTCACCCCCCCCCCCTTTTCTTTACCAGCCTCCCTCCTTTGACTCTGGCATTATTAGAACCTCTGGCCCTCATTATCATCTGGACTGACAAAGGATAGCATACTTAAGTCACTGAAATCTCTAGCTGTTTGTACTTATTGACTCATAGCAATTAATTTGTCTTCATGACCTGTTAACTTCTATTTAGGTCACCATAACTCTGGATATGGTTTGAGGTGGGTCATATCTGTGATAAATTCAAAAGAATTGACTGCAAGATGTATTATTTTAATACACATAAAAGCGTCTGAAAGTCATTTATGTCTTTTCAAAGTCACGTCTCATTAGGAAACCACATTTGTGAAAAATAAATATCATTCGTACTTATCTGAGAATGCAAGAGATCTGATTGGTGCCAAAGTTGTAAAAAGAATAGCAGATGGCACTCAGTTTCTTTTTAAGGAAAGTATTTACTTTGCCTTTTTTTTGGAAAATGGGAAGGAACCAATGAGCATGCATTTCTGGAATCTCCTGATCCTTAAAATTTCTAAGCCAAATACCTGAACAGGAATAAAATTTAAAACTCCCTGTTAGATTACTGCTACTTCTATCATCATTTCTACTATTTATATTAAAAACTTTTATTTGTTGTCCAGTTGTTTCAGTCATGCCAGATTCTTCATGACCTCATTTGAAGTTTTCTTGGCTAAGATACTGGAGTGGCTTACCATTTCCCTCTCTAGCTTATTTTATAGATGAAGAAAGTAAAGCAAGCAGGGTTAAGTGACTTGTCTAGGATCACAGAGGAATATTATTCATTTTTTACAAATGTGATTTGCTAACAACTTAGATATATAATTTTGGATAAATTTTACAGTTTTATTAACTTGAGAGAACACACAGACTTGTCATTGGTTTTTCTAGCTAATATTGCTGCCACTATTTGAAGACTTAAATAACCTTCAAGCTGTTTTATGTGTATTAAAAACAATGCATCATGTAGTCAGGTTTTTTGGATTTATCGTAGCCATGATACACCTCAAACCATATCCAGAGTTACGGTGACCTAAAGACAGGTCATGAAGATCAATTTCTGAGTCACAATTTGAACTCAACTCTTCCTGACTCCAGACATGATACTCTATCCACTGTGCCCTTAGCTGCCCTTAAAAATTCATGTGGACAGTGTATATAAATCACCTCTGCACCAGTCACATAATATGGCAACTAGCAATTCCCTGAACTCTGTCTTTCATTTTTCCATCTCTATGTAAAGCTTGATCCATATTCCCTTCTCAAGAATTTTTAAGAATCCTTAATCCTTAAGAAACCTTTTCTTCCTTCAAGTCTTATCTTCTGTCTTTATTGATTTTCTAATTATTAGTGCTTTTTTTGCTCCTTATATTACCTTCTATTTATGTATGTACACTTATCTTCTCAATAGAATGAAAGTTCATTAAGGTCAAAAGTTGTTTTATTTTCATCTCTGGATCCCCTACACCACTCAGCAAATCAATTTGCCTTAGACACTTAAATACTTGTTATATATTTAGTATACACTTGTTGAAATTAAATTGGGATATATAAAATTTGTTTTAATATATATTTAAATAATATTTTTATCTTTGGGTTCTGCTAGGTATTTTTATTATAAGTGAATAATGAGGGGGGATATTTGTTAAACAGTAGCTGTTGAGCGATGGAATAAAATAGAAAAAGTTCTAAAGTCTCTGCTTTCAGTGACTTTACTCTAGATGCTCCAGTTTATTTGGAGGACAACATAATACATAAGAGAAAGTTCAGGTGTAGGCCAGAGGGAAAGACCTGGAATTCCTAAAGGTCTGCAGTGTCTTCAAGGTAAAGGTAGAGCTAGAGAGGGTCATTAAGAGGAAATGGCAGGACTAAGGGTATTTAGTACTCTATTTCTCCAGAAGGAATAGAATCTATGGTTTCTTTATTCCCAAGACATATGAATAGTCAAGCTTCCAGGATGGATTCTGGATAGTCCTCCCTGGTAGAGGGGAAAGACAACAGTAATGAAGAAATAGTTTACCTGAAGGTGGAAGGTGTTCCTAATACTTGACTTTAATTACTATAGTAAATAGTTTTACTGTTTATCAGACTTTCTCAGTTCATTAGAGAATTCCTAGGTTTGCTGATAGTCTGCATTGTTTGTTTTTATTATTTTTAAAAAGAATTTAAAGTATTCCTATGTAGCTAAACCTAAAAGATGCATGGAGAAAATCACAAGAGAAAAATGGTGAAAAAGCACCATGGATTAATACTCCAAGTGAAAGTAGAAAAAAAGAAAGAATAATTAAAATCAGATAGTTTCTGTGACAAGTTTAACAGAATACTACCTTAAATAGCTAAATTCTATAATTGCAAATACTACATTTTGGAATTTCTTGTCTAGTTACTCCCTATGTTTCTGAATGGCCTTCAGCCTTTAAATCACCTGGAACTTCTACTCATCTTTGCTGAGTCATATTCTTTTTTGAAATTTTTAATTACTTAACTTAGGAAAGAAGACATCATTTCTTCATTTCTTTTTTTTCTTTTTTTCAATTTTTATTTATTTAAGGCAGTGGGGTTAAGTGACTTGCCTAAGGTCACACAACTAAGCAATTACTAAGTGTCTGAGGTCATATTTCAAAAGACTCAGAATTGAGATATGGTTGCCTTTTTTGTCATTGTAGAAAATCTAAGTTAAATTTATTTAGACCCAATTTTATTTTAGGTTTTTTTTTTTTTGCAAGGCAATGGGGTAAAGTAGTTTGCCCAAGGCTACATGGCTAGGTAATTATTAAGTGTCTGAGGTCAGATTTGAACTCAGGTACTCTTGACTCCAGGGTCAGTGCTCTATCCACTGTGCCACCTAGCCACCCCTAATAAAATTTATTTAGAATCTAAAATTATAGAATTTTAGAGTATGAGTATACCTTAAAGATACTATGGTAAAGTCTTATAATCTGGTCATTTTCAGATTTCTTGGTAACTGAAAGAGATATTAAGATTTAACTAAATTAAACACTTGGTAGTCTAGCACACAATTATTCCACAACATAATACTATATCCACATTTATGGGCATACTTACTGGCTTGCTTTTTTTTTAATTTAAAGATAATTTAAAAGTATTTAAAAAGGATTTAAAAGTAGTTTATATATACCAAAAAATAAAGGAAAGAAGATAAAGAAAAGGAGAAACATGATTTGTCACAATGGAAGAGTCAAGAGAAGCAATAGCAAAACATGATTTTGATTTAATCTTACTTAAAGGTAAATATGTTCAGTACATACAAATAACACGGATATGTTAATACTTTAGTGAATCTGTGAATCTTACTCCAAGGATTCATAATCTATTCCTCTTTACCCTATGTACTCTTTATCCAAGTATTGAATGGTCCCTATATGGTTAAATAGACATACTACAGTGCTTTTTGTATCTCTTTCCTCTCTCCCTCCTTCTCTCTTTTCCCCTCTCTGTCTTTTCATCCCTCTTTCTTTCTACAAAGAAGACATTCACACACATATCTCTGTGCATCTAAATGTGGGTATATGTATGTAGACATATGTGTGTATTTGTGTGCCAATTAAGTATTTACGTGGATGTATTTACATGTGTGTATGTGTATTTACATGCCAGTTAAGTATTGGGACTGTTTATCTTGTAGGTGGACAAGTTTTTTATTATTTTAAAAAGCATTTAAAATATTTGTCACTCTTGGTAATTGAGTTTCCCACTTCCTTTTCTACCCATAAGTCTCCTTAACAATATCATTCTTCTTGTGTTAATTTGTCACTCGTTATATGCTACAGTTAACTTATAGCATACATCCATTTGCCCTTTTGATTCTTCAGATGATGTATTAGTAATACCAAGAAAGTGATGTTTTGAGGAACATTAATGTACTGTTAGTGTAACTGTGAATTAGTTCAGTCATTCTGGAAAGAAAATTGCAATTAAACCCAGAAGTTACTAAGTTGTGTATACTCTGACTAAATATCACTACTAGACCTGGGCCCCCAGAGAGAACAAAGAAAGAGGAAATGGACTCAGATGTTAAAACAAAATCATTTACAGTAGTTATTAATGTAGTTACAGAAGCTAAGCAAGTACCAAATTATGATATATGAATGTAATGTTATATTATTATACTATATAAAATGGAGAAAGAAATAACTTTAGTAAAATCTAGCAAGTCTTGTGATCCTATGTCAAGTGAAGTTATAGAAGTGGAACAATGCTTTAAATAATAACAATAATCTTGTAAAAATAAATAACTTAAAAGACCTTAAGAACACTGATCAGTGAAATGACTGACCTTGTTTTCAGAGTGGCAATGATGAAGTATGCTACCCATGTACTGGCAGAGAGGCAGTGGATTCAAAACATGGGATAAGACATACATATTTGGATATGGTCAATGTAGGGATTAGTTTTTCTCAATAAACATGCTTATTCATAAAAAAACATTTAGTTTCAGAAAGATATTTGAAGTCATTGAAAGATCTAGGCAATTTCACAGATAGAGGTAGGCTTATTTTCTTTTTTTCTTTTTCTTTTTTTAGGTTTTTGTAAGGCAAACGGGGTTAAGTGGCTTGCCCAAGGCCACACAGCTAGGTAATTATTAATTGTCTGAGACCGGATTTGAACCCAGGTACTCCTGACTCCAAGACCAGTGCTTTATCCACTATTCCACCTAGCTGCCCCAATTTTCTTATTCCCACTTATAGAATAAACATTAGATTTTATTGCTGGATGGAATCTTGTTGGAGATCAATTAGTCCAAGGTCCCTTTTAACATTGTGGAATTTCAATTAGAGAGGACTTCAGAGACTGTCTCAGATTATAGGATCATAGATTTAGAAGGGAATTTTGGAAGCCATAAAGCCAAATTTCATTTTACAGATGAAGACATTGACTACATATAGATGGATAGATGATAGGTAAATAGATAGATAGACATACACATATGTGTATGTGATAGATACATATATGGAGATTTGTTTATATGTATATTTTAAAAACCCATTAAACACTTATAATACATATAAAGTTATATTTATATTTAGGGAAGTATACCCTAGGCAAGTCACTTAAGCCCATTGCTTTAAATAAATAAAAATTTTAAAAAAAGAAAAAAAAAGACATGAAATGATGTTTTCTTTCCTAAGTCAAACAATTAAATACCTATATGTGTGTGTGTGTCTTATTTACTAAGTTAAACAATTAAATACATGTGTGTGCATATAGCACATTAAGAATTAGAAGTTAGAAAAATTTGATTAAGATCACAAGGCAGCAGAGGGCAGCAGAGACTTGATTATAACCCAGGTTCTCTAATTCACAAGAGCATTGATTTCATTTCTCTATAATAAACATTGAACTGCTTTCCCCCTATTCCACCCCTCCTTTTCTATATATAACAGGATGATCCTGTAAGACTGGATTCTCAGTTGCAAAATATTAGAGGTATTTTTTCCCCATTCACCCTGATCATTGTCGTTATCTATTGGAATTTGAGAAATAGAACAGCATAGACTGGGAAGTCTATCTATCACTTGGTTAACCCATTAGCACCCATTTGCATGGAATAGCTATTTCATTGGCTAGTCTAGTCATCCCTTCTGTGCCAATAGTTCTCAAGTCTATTTTTCTAGCCCTAACCTCTTTTTGAACTTCCAGAATCTTATCTCCAATTGACCCTTGAATATTCCGAACAGTCCAACTCCAATATGGCTTAAACTGAATTCATTATCTTAGCTCTCCAACTCCTCCCCTTTCCTAACTTCCCTATTAATATAGAAGGCACTATCATCCTCCCAGTCACCTGTGTGTCTTCCTTGGTTTTTTTATTCTCTCACACCCATCTCCAATCTCTTATGAGGACCTGTCAATTTTACCTATGTAACATCTCTTTTATAAGAAGTTCCCTTCTCTGCCCTGACAATGCCACCCTATATTGCCAACACTATGATAAGGATCCTCCTCACCTGAGCTCCAGACTTCCATAAAAACCTAATCATTGGTCTTCCTTTCCAAATCCATCCTTCATTCAACTGTCCAAGTACTATTCCAAAAAGCTGGTCTGACAGAATCATTCTCTGTTCAATAAACACCAATGACTCCTTATCATCTCCAGAATAAAATATGAAATCCCCTGGTATTCCTAATCCCTTCTACCTTTCCAGTCTTCTTTTACTTTACAAGCCCTTACATATTCTGCAATTCAGTAACACTAGCCTCCTTTCTTTTCCTCCCAAAAGACCATTTCTTTACTCTGTTTCATACTTATAATTTTTTCTCCCTGTCTTTGCTTCCTGTCATCTTTCATGTCCTAGATAAAAATTTCACCTTCTACAGCAAGTCTTTTGTGATCACCCTTAATGCTAATGCCTCCTCTTTGTTGATTGTCCCTGGTTGATCATATCTATATCTTATTAGTATATAGTTTTAGGTTTGTTTCTAATATTAATATAAAATATTTAATATTTGATCTTATCTATTATTCTCTGAGCTTCCTGAGAAGAGGGAATGATTTGGGTTTTGTTGTTGTCTTTCTTTATATCTTTAGTGTTAGCACTGTTCTTAGAACAATTATAGTTGTTTAATAAATGCTTGTTGATTGAAACTAAATGAATGAATGACTGATTCTATATATCAAAGAATGGAGCATAGGAGAGTGTTTCCATGAAAGGTAGTGATTTGGGTCAGAGGAAACTGTCACAGAAGTCTTGTCTATATGTACATGATGGGATAGTGTCAAACAATAGACACAAGAAGTTTGGTAAAGGGCATGAGATTCATTCCTAGAAGGGTTGAGATTCAAGTGAAGTTGATTATGAGGCAAAATCAGAATTTTACCTAATACCGACCCTGATGTTTGAGAGGGTGAGCTAATATAAAGAAATATGCCAAGTTGATAATAATACAAAAAAATTTACCTCTTGTTCACATGAAATGACTATTTTATGGTCATCTGCATTTCCAAATTAAATTAATCCAAATTAAACCTGTCCTCAAGAGGCTCTAGCCAAAATTCTAACTGAAGTTCAAAGATCTAACTATCTTTGCTCCATAGACTCATTTTTTTTGAGTAGTAAGGAGCTGTACAGTTGGAAACATACTTCCTTCCTCTGCCTTTTGGCCTGACTATCCCCATTCCATTCAATCAGCATCATGAATAGAAATGAGACTGACTATATGCTATATTCATTTTTATGTTAATGTGATTAACCAGTTTCAGTTCTGGGTTCACAAAACAGGAACTGAACAACCCTAACAGGAAGCTCTGGCTGTTTTATATCAAAAGAACAAAGATTAAGGGAACAATTCATATTTTGTGCCCCACTTGGCTAGTCAAGCTTTCTACTCAATGAGTTAGTAGAATTGGTCAGTTTGATTTGTTATTACTTACAAAAATTTTTTTCCCCCAGAATTTAGAGGAAACACTGTGATAAAGTAGAAATACAAATAATTCTGAACTCTGAATGACTGGTTCATGTCCTGGCTTCTTTTATTTATGTGACCATGGGCCTATTATATCATTCTCTCTGGGTCAGTTTTCTACCTAAAAGGTGTCAACAAAAAATGAGGATGAATCAGATAATATCTTTTTTCAATTTTTTCAATTTCACTCTCAAATAGTTTTCAACATTCATCCTTTTGCAAACTTTTGAATTTCTCTACCACCCTCCTTTCCCTCCTCCTTCCTCATGGCACCAAACAATCTGATACAGATGGTGCATGTGCAATTGTTTTTAACTTATTTCCTTATTTGTCATATTGTGAAAGAAGAATTAGAACAAGGGAGGGAAAACCCTGAGAAGGAAAGAAAAAAATCATAAAAAAAGTTTTAAAAAGTGAATATTGTATGCTTTGCTCTACATCTAATACCCATAGTTTCTTCTCTGAATTTGAATGGCATTTTTCATGCCATTGGTCTCTCAGGATTGTCCTTGATTTCCTGAACTGCTAAGAGAGGTTGCTCCAATTATAGTTAATCATCTCACAATTTTTATTAGATAATTTCTAGGACTTCTTTCAATTGTTCATTGAATTTTTGTGTGTGTAGTTATAGCTTTTTGCTTTTACATTTATCTTTAAAGAGAATGTCATACATATATTTGAGTTTTATTATAGTCTTGAAAATAGCTCAGAGGTATTTTCTAAAAGCCACATGATTCCCAGAAGGTATTTTTAGCTTGTTTATAGTATAAAGTTCATTCTCTCTTTAAAAAAAAATGGGGACAGTTGCTGAAAATCAATTAATTTAAATGTCAAAAAGTGTGAACCCCAAGTAAATTTGTAAAGACCATCAGTCAGAAATGCTAAAAAATGAGTTCTGATTGCTGCCTGAAATGTATATGAGACTTTAAAAAACACAAACAAACATCTTTTTGGTAACTTAAGAACTTTTATTAAATTCACATGATTGGTTCAGCTTACATAAGAAAAGTAAAAATAAACTTGCCTTCAGGCAAAATTTGTTACACAATTTACCTTGCTATGGTGAATAGTTCTTTTCTCTGTTTGTTGTCCTCAATATGGTGAGAATTGAGAGTTGCATTTTTTTTCATTTTAGTCATCACATGACCTAATTTCCATGGCATGAACAATCTGAGAAATTTCAGCGTCTTTGGACATTTGCAAAGAGTTGCTGTTTCTCAAGGACAGCACTAGCTCATGCTTCTGTGTACCTCTCCCAAAGAGCAGTCACTGAGCAGCCACCATCCTCTCTTTGCTACAGAATGTAGCTTTCACAGCAGTTTTTCCGGGTTCACTGCATCGCTCTTTGCTTTGTGGTTTAGCCTTGCTGTGAGATGCAGCCTGACTTGTTCTCTTCCCCAGTCCACATCCTGCTTCTCAGCTACTGCTGATGATGATGTCTGGCTTCTGACACTCAGAGCTGTGATTTTATTGGCTGGCTCGGGAGAAGGATAGCCTCCCTGCCTAAAGGAAGATGAATGCTACTAGTTCTGTTTCCTTTTGATGCTGCTCTGACCCACAGGGAAAAAACCAAACAAACATGTTTTCTCAGGAGCTGGCTCAGAAAATCAAGGGATACCAGGAACAGATTGCCTCTTTGAATTCTAAGTGCAAGATGTTAACAATGAAAGCTAAACATGCCACCATGCTGCTGACAGTGACAGAAGTAGAAGGGCTTTCCGAAGGAACGGAGGACCTGGACACTGAGCTCCTCCCAACGCATTCCACACATCCCTCAGTGGTTATGGTAAGGACCAAGCTGGTATGGTTGCCCTCTCCTATTAGCAACACTTCCGTCTCTCTGCTGCTTTGCTTGGGTAAAGCCAATGCTCACATTTTCCCCCTCTCTGTGCCTGGCTTCACCACTCTACTTTAGTTGGATGTTGCAGATTAGAATGGACTGAGAGTTTTTCCATTAACTTTCTGTGGCTACACTTGTGTTACGACTGAGCTTTAACACTACAACTAGTAGGTTTGCAATGAAGCTATATGGGAATGGTGTGATTTGAGTCTGCTAAACTAATAATATTGACAACCAACCCTTAGGATGTTCAGTGTCTGTCTATAATTATGCATGGTGACATTTATGTAAATTTTAAAACAATGTTTTGCATGTTGACTGGTTTATTTGGGGGAGGAAATCTGATATCATGTTTTTCTTGTATTTTCTCTGATGTAATATATGATGCTAATTTCTGTACTCTTTTTGGTTTAATAAATTCAATTTTATGAAGAATAAGAAGAATTTGCTATTATAAAGAGAGTTATAATATAGAAGAAAAGATATAAAATTCCATTAAGTTCTGTTCTGCAACATTCACTATCTCACACTCACCCTAGTACAAAATTACTAATTTAATTAGCTGAGCATTGTGACTTTGGACATTTTTTTAAAAAAATACAATAGTTATATCATTTAACATTTGGCCTTAACTTTTGTGTGTTACATATTGCTTTTGGATAACCTTCAGTTTCCTAGATTATTGTTAGAATTATGAGATGATTAAGAAAAATCAAATTCTATTTCATAGACACTAGTCAAATGGAATTCTAGCCATTGAAAACAACAATAATTTTAAAATATGAAAATATTTAGTAAGGTCTAAAATTTAATAGTGTAATGTCCAACATTGTTGTTGGGTTTAACTAGTGGCTATATGTACCATATTAATCAGAGAATTGATTCTTTCAAATTCTTAATACAAAATGGATCCCCCAAATGCTATCTCAGGAATTCTAACATTAACTGTAATTTTATATGTTTTGATTTGCACCTAATTAGCCTTTTTTGTTGACATGTTCCTGTCCTTTGGGCTTGCATTTCCTGTGACAGATGACTGCGGGTCGCTGTCACACGCTGCTTTCACCTGTCACTGAGGAATCTGGGGAGGAGGGAACCAACAGTGAGATTTCCTCTCCACCTGCCTGTCGCTCTCCTTCACCTGTGGCTAATACAGATGCTTCTGTTAACCAGGTACCTCCTACTTGGCACTCACTCTGGACAGATGCAGGACCCCATCCTGGGTACTTTGCAAGCTGTTTCTATGCTTGTGGACTGATTCATTTGAATATCATTATGTTTTTGTTGATGACACACTATTATTTATAAATGCAAAGCATGACTGCCTTGTAAAATTCATTACATAATGTGGTAAATCCCTTTAATTCTCTTTTTGAAAGTGGCATGAAGAAAAACTCCATTCCTGAAATTAAAAGCACCATGAAGAGCTTCCAAATCTTAAATGAAGGTCTCATTTTCTATATTATCTTTGTATGATGGATATCATTCTAATAGAAAATGAGGTGGTATGATATATTTATTATTTGTTTCTGATTTACCTACCACTGTGACTGCCATTGTTTCCCTCACAAACCCTTTAAAATTATAATTAATTATAACAAATTATAATTAATTATAATAATATTAATTTGAGACTTTTCACATTCTAAATATAACCAAAGTATGAGTAATAACCCACAATTCTATATTTCTTTACGTTTTACAAATCACTCTGCTCACAACATCTCTGTGGGGTAGGTGGTTCAAGTATTCTTTTATTTGTTGAAGAAGTTTGGGCTGATAAAGACTGACTTGTCCATGTTTGAGATTATAATCAAATATACATCTCCTGACTCTTGGGGCAACACTCTCTTCTGTGACAAGACTCCTTTTTTGTTTTGCAACACATTAATATTATGTGACCAAGATTTAGAAATTCAACAACAATTAGGCTTTTTTTTTAATGTAGTTAGGGTCCCTCTTAGTATGGAAATTAATTCAGATCATTAATTCATCTGCAACTTCTAGTCTTAAAGTGTTATCAAGAGATTAAGTGACTTGGTCATATTACCAAACTAGTATGTTCAAGATAATAGGACTTGAACCCAGGTCTACCTTATTTCAATGCCAGTTCTCTTATCTATTATACTTTAGAACTTACAAGAGCTTAGATTCCATTAGCCTTTTAGAATCCAAGGTTGCCTCTACAATAAGACATTAGTGTAAAAAGCTAATGAAAGATGGAGAATTTATACTTTTCCTTTAAATATTGTATTTGATATACAGTCTACCTAAAATTTAAAACTCTTAGTATTCACTCTTTTTAATTTTTATCTCTGTTCTATTTGTCATAATGTTCTGTGGACATAGACCTTCCCAGTTATTAAAAGATATAATAGAACTAAATGATCTCCAAATTTCCTTCCAGGATTAAGTATCTCTGAGTTGTTGAAATAAAGAGCATTTTTTTTTTCTCAAGCTCTTCTTGGCTCATATGGAATAAAGTAGATTGGATTTATCAAGAGTCTAAAATGATGATAAATCTTTGTTTTAGTTTTTTTGCAAGACAATGGGGTTAGGTGACTTGCCCAAGGTCACACCTAGGTAATTATTAAGTGTCTGAGGCTGGATTTGAACTTGAGGCTGGATTTGAACTTGGGTCCTCCTGACTCCAGGGCACTGCTCTATTATTCACTGTACCACCTAGCTGCCCCCATGATGATAAATCTTAATTATTTTCATGCAGATTTAGGTATATAAACTAAAAATTAGTACAGTCAAAGGTTATATTATATTTGTAAAAAAATAGGACTTGTCATATCTATAAAATATCAAACATCCAGATTAAATCCAATAAATAAATTGATTCTAACAACTAGGTATTTTCCTAAGCATCTGAATATGTGGACAGTTCCTATTATTTGACAGAAATCTTTGACTTTTAGTGTGTTTTTACAAGTTACTCATCTTTTCTAGGATATATTAGCAAAATCATTTATATTATTATTTTAATATAAATTACACATACTTTAAAATAGTTATATAGTTAAATCGTTAAATGATGTGGTACTGTGGAAAGAACATTTCTTCTAGAGTCAGAGAACTTGGGTTCAGATTTCTATCTCTGATTTTTATTACCTTATGACCTTGGGGAACTTTTCTGTCTCTGATTTTCCTCATCTTTAAAATGAGGATGTTGGATCAGAGTCCCAATGTGAAGTCCCTTCTGGTTCTACAATCCTATGATCTTATTTATTTTCCCACAAAAATAAATATGTCCTACTAATAAGCAGCATTACTATTTAATTGTTGTTTTTATATATTCAGTGACTAGTACAATGCCACGTGGATAGTAAATACATAAGTGTATAAACAACAATACCTAATTACTGTTAATATGTATTTGACTGTTTTTTCCAATTGAAAACTTTTAAATACGGTGAATGAGGCAACCCTGGACAAAACTGTGAAATAGGAAACAAATTCTCTTGATCTTAATCAGTCCTTCATTCCACTACTCATCCCAATTATCCACTCTTCCCTAGAGAATTTCCCACCATTTACTCTCTGCCATCTCTTCTCCTTTATTTTTCAAAATCTATTTTCATAGTTTTCATTCTGGAGTATAAATGATATCTTAAAAAAGAGACAATAAGAATTCTAGTTCATTGACACCAAAATGTAGAATATGTGAAGGGGAGTAAAGGAGAAGATTGAAAAGGTAGGAAAGGACTGGAGTATGACTAATTTTAAAAACCTTCCAGAGGATCTTTAAAAATTTGGTCCAGGATCAAACAGGGAGCCAGTGGAGTTTTTGAATAGGGGAGTATTATGATCAGACCTGTCCTCTTATTTAAATCAGAGAAGTTAAGGGGATATATTTGAGAGATGTTTGAAAGGTAGAAATGACAGGACATCAAAGCAGATAGAATATGTGACTTAAAATTGAGGATGACACTTATACTGTGACCTCAGTAGTGAATGATATATTTGTTGATATATTGGGACAAGAGAGGTTTGCCTGTAAGACCTCATTTGTGTACTTGGTAGACCTATCCTCTAATTACTGTATGTATATGTGTGTGAGTATGTATAAACACACATATACACATACACGTACCCTATTAAAAAACAGTCCAATACATAGAATTGCCTCAGTATTTTTTTTAAATGGGTTGGGAAAATTAAACTACCTTGACTACTTCCTGAATTTAGACACTTCAAGAGGAAGAAGGGACAGAGATGCTTGCTTATTCATTCATTCACTAATTCATTATTCATTAATGAATTACTCTTCTATTGAATAGTATATTATATTATTCATTGAGTGTGATATAAATTTTAAATAAAATCCTGTTCAATAGCAGAACCACACACCAGCAAATAGAGATCTATTAACTTCCCTCTTCCCGTTTCTCCTCCTCTTGTCTTTGAAAAACAGCATTTTTCAATATTTCCCACATTCTTCAGCACATGGTAATGGACTGTGTACATTTAGAAAAAAGAACAGCATATGCCATTCGATATATGATGGCCAAAGTGCCAACCTTAGAACCAGAAAGGCCTGGTCAAAGTCATTTTTCTCCAATACCCGTTGGCTGTATAATCCTAGGTCAACGTATGGATAACTCTAAAATTCTGAGCTTTTGAAAAGATGATGACTTGCCTTATTAGAGCAAAGTAGTCATTTTAGTTATTCCCTACAGCAGTAAAATCACAGATCAAGTTCCTCTATACCACAACATTAGCATCATCAACATTATGAATGAGATGTGATTTTGTTCTAAAACTAAGAGTGAGTTATAAAAATTTCAGATCTTAAATTGATATATCTATAATATATAGCTCTTGACAAAATGTATTTAATATTATCCCTTTTAATCTTTAGTATATATAGTCTTGTAAACCAGTTATTATTCTTATTTTACAAATTCTGAGATTTATAGACTAAGTGACTTGCCAATGGCCACATAGCTTATAGATTTCAGTGGCAAGATGTAAATTCAGTAATCATTTTTCTAAATACTTTAATCCATGCATCTGAAATTTTTTCTAAACCTTTTCATTAATTAAATGTATATTCTTACCCTAAAGTTGGTTTTCCATAAATGTTGACTTTGGAAGATTATTGAAGAAGCAATTCTTTTCTGAAAATTGGAAAAATTCTATGTATATAAAGAACTCACAGGAAAATTTTACTTAACCATTATTTTCATCTAAATAGAGAAAAGTTTAGAAATTAAGTTATATAGTCACTATAGCTAATGGATAAATATATTAAAAACCACAAATCATAAAATCGTCCATGTTTGTAAGCAAATTATATCATTGTACAGAAATCTGAGTTGGTGGAGAAAAGATGCCATAATATTACATGACATCTTTTGCATGATGCATATTGAATTTCAAGTTGAGATTATAGAAAGCATTTTCAAAGGAATTCATCTTAAGCATCATTGTTCAGGTTGAAAATACTTAAAAAACACCCAGAACTGAAGTTCATTATTCCTAACCAAAAATAGCAATTTCTCAATAGTTGCAGCTGTTACAAAGGAAAGGGAGTTGATGTTCTTGCTCTAAGTAAACCTAAATTAAATAGTTACCCCACTCACAAGTCAGAATAACTCCAGCTATTAACCAACTTGTAACAAAAAATAGGTTTATTTTCAGACAGAGGTGACCTGATAAACAGGGAGTGTAGCAAATACTTGACCTTCTTTTGAAGCACATTAAAAGTAAAATAGAGGGTTAAGAGTGTTTGTGACCTGAATTTCTGAGACTTTTCTCCCCTTAACTGTACAGCAAATTTTGTAATTATGCATTTTCCTAATTCAACATGTCAAGGTGTATTTCTTAGTGATTATTCTTATTTAGGGTATTTAGAGTCTCTTTGCATTACTGAACTATTTACTTCATTGAGTCTATGACCTCTGTCCCCAAGTATATTCAAATAAGTCATTTTTTTAGAAAGTAGAATCAGAAAACAATTTTGGCAAAGTTGAAATTGAATGCATCTCTAGCCTAGAGCTTTCATGGCAAAATGCTACATTGGGTTCCAAGACCAAAGACTTTGATTAAGACCTATTTGAGAAAACAGGTATTATAAGGGTATTGCTATCTATAGCACTACATATATTAAAAATTAAATTTTCTCTTTCCCCACATATCACATAAAATATATCAAAGCTCTAGCATAAACAATAAGCCAGGGAAAAATAGTTATAATATGTTTTTGTTAAAGATATTTATAAGCCTTTTTTATCTAAAGTAATTGATGACATTTCCTTAGTTAATACTCAAACATCATGAAATGAAATATATATTTCTATCTTAGGCTAAAATCTGAACTTAGATTTAAAAAATGTATATATACAAGTTTATACAAAAAAGCTTAAAAATTTATGAATTTACAACTTATGTCAAAAGAGGAAGACTTAAAATTTACAAAATTTATTATTTTGAGATTTCCCTTGAGTTGACATTATAGCCATGTTGCACAAAACTTATCCATAAGTAACATCCAATTCATTAATTTCATATATGTGATTCTATTATTAAATGATAAATATATTTTTGCTGAATTGAGTTAATTCATTTATGTTATTTATAAGGCAGAGATAATGTTATGGAAGAAATGCTTCTTTTATAAATTGTACATGAGCTGCATTTCTTAGGAAATAAAGATTTACACAATTTTTCACAGAACGGACAATCTCAATAAGATGCAGTCTCAAGAGAAACAAGGAATAAGCCAATTCTTAATGAATTGACTATTACGTGTTTCCTGTAGGGTCCAAGTTTGATTTTATCTTGTGACACATTTGTTGTCAATATGCACAGTTATCAATACTACTGTATTCTCTTTTCACTTCTAAATATATTTATATTTTTAGCATTAATGAAGGAGGCTGATGGCATTAGTCATTCAAAGAGTCCTTATCTATTTGACTTTATCATGTATTATGTACTGAAATTACTAAAGGAATTTCTTCCAGTTTCTTTTTTGCCTGGTACTAACTCTTCAATTGAAAAGGAGAGATACAGAGTTTTCTTGGCCTTTTAAAGGCCCTATTACCAATTGAACCAACTGAGCCATCTTATTATTTAGCTCAGCTCTTCCAGATCAGAAACCTTCACCTTGAACTCATTTCTCATAATGTTAGAATGCTAGTCAAAGGTTGGAAGTGATATGGGCAGGGCAAGAAGTCATGTTAAGAAGTCATCAGTTTTAGGGGCAGCTAGGTGGTGCAGTGGATAAAGCACCAGCCCTGGAGTCAGGAGTACCTGGGTTCAAATCCAGTCTCAGACACTTAATAATTACCTAGCTGTGTGGCCTTGGGCAAGCCATTTAACCCCATTTGCCTTGCAAAACAAAAGCCCTAAAAAAAAAAGTCAGCAGTTTTAATTGAGAAATTAGATCCCCAAAAGCTTAGATTTAGAGTTAGAAGAATCCAACTTCTACATTTTATAGTTGAAAGAATTAAAATCCAGAGAAATTAACGATATGGTTGAAATCCCAAAGGTAGTATGAAACAAAGCTACAATTCGACCTCAGCGGTCTGCCTTTAAATCCAACATATTTTTTTTTGCTGTATCACATCATAAACTAGTTTCTAGTACATAGCTAGGAAAAGGTGAATAGAACAAATAGACATTACTCTAGATAAACCTATCATATTATTTCTAGGGTTTTTTGGTTAAATTTTTTGTAATTTTAATAAGGGAACATTGTCATTATTGATAAGGAACACCAGGGAAATCAGATTTGTTTTGTTTTTGTATCTAAAATATAGATAATGAATTGAAGTCAAATTGTTGAATTAATCAGTGCAAAGGCCAGCTGCAACATGGAGTAAAAAACTGACAAAATTTAGGATATGTAGAAGATTATTTCCAATTTTTCCTAGTTCAGTCTCCTCAGGCTCTTTCCTATGTCTTATCAAACTTAATGCCTCCATAGATACTTCCAGGGCTGAATTGAAAGATAAAGCATATACAACATATTTTATTTTGCTGTAGCATATTTTGCAGTTTTTATTAAGTGACAAAATGTTTCAATTAATTTTGTCTCTTCTAAGTGCACAGAATAAACAATAAACTTGATGACCTAGTCTATTGTTGATTCTGTGTACATAGGTATCAGAGGGAAATTATCTTTTTTTTTTGTTATTGTCATTTAGTCATGTCTAGCTTGTCCTGACCTTATTTTTATGGGGTTTTCTTGGCAAAGACACTGGAGTGATGTGCCATTTCCTTTTCCAAACTGGGTTTGAATTCAAGTACTCCTAACTTCAGGTCTAGCATTCTGTCCACTGCATCACCCATCTGCCTAGAAGTTATTTTTGGAAATAAAAATTTAGTCAAGCATAATTAGGATAGAAGTTATTCATCACTGACCAAATCTAAAAAAAGAAATACCCTGGATTTAATAGGATATAAGAAGAGGAAGAAATCCCTTGTGCAAATTTATTTTCTTCAATAGAGAAAGCATGGTCTAGTCATAAATAGTGTACTGGTCTTGAAGCCAGGTTTCTGATTTATGTAAGCTCTGGAACCCTGGAAGCCATTTAGCTTCCCAATGGCAACTTTAAAACTTTAAGTTGCAGAAAATCACCTGGGAATTCCCCTCTATGTGTCCACTTAATGAAGCAAATTTTGAAGCAATTTAATTCATAATCTAGTAAATAAAATAAAAATAAAGCAATGGAGAAAAATTTAGCTCAGCCCTCTGCTACTCTAATTCAATTAAGCAAATATTTATTGATCACCTATAATAGACAAAGAATCACACTTGATGTTATAAAACAGGATTACATATTAGATAGAGAATGGGTTGGAAACAAAGATGATGACCTTCAAGGATCTTATGCTTTAGATCTGAAAGAAACCATAGATAGCATCTAGTTCAACCCTTCAATTTTTGCAAACTATTAATCACTATAAAATAAGTGAATCACTTGGCTTCTCTATGATTTATTTTATCCAATACTAAATAAAGATTCCCACTGCAATTTTGAATGTTATTTAAAAATATTTGGAGACTCTCTTTTCAGAGTTATTTAGACTTGTTTTTGATGTATAAATATTTTTGGTGCCATAAAAGAATTGCAATTCATTACATTGTGGATATAGGGCATGTTCACAAAGTGCTCCGTCTTTCTTTTGAATACAATGTTGTGCTTCACAATCGTAGGACATTGCTTATTACCAAGCCTTATCTGCTGAACAGTTGCAGAATGATGCTGCCAGGATTCAAGCCAGCACGTCGTCAACCCAGGAGTTCTATGAACCCGGGCTAGAGTCATCTACCAGTGCTAAACTGGATGATTTGCAGCGTTCATGGGAAACCCTAAAGAATGTGGTAAGTCATTGAGTATACTGAATTATAAATACACATCAACTTGGCATTTGTATTGTGAAATAAATGTATGTACTTTCTACACCCAATACACAACATTAGGTTGCAGATGTTAAAAAAAGTGAAGAAATAAATGTTGAAATCAGGATGATAAGGACTTGTGGAGGTATTTGGTAATATCCTTTTTCTTCCTTAGATCAGTGAAAAGCAGCGTACTCTCTATGAAGCTCTGGAACGCCAGCAGAAATACCAAGACTCTCTGCAGTCTATTTCCACAAAGATGGAGGCAATTGAGGTGAAACTGAATGAAAGTTTAGAACCTGGCAAGAGCCCAGAAAGTCAGATGGCTGAGCATCAGGTAAAAAATAGCTACAACTTTTGTTTTCTAAATGGTTAAGTAGGTGAATAATTACTGTTTGTCTAAGAGACTCAGGAGATCAGACTGATTTGTATACCACTTCTTTGTAAAGTAAGAAAATATTCCATATCATATTTCTTACCTCTCAATTTATGAGGTAAGAACAAAGGAAGAGAGGAAATGCAAGTGTAATCTCTAATAAAAACTGAATTGTAAGTACTTAGGTCTATTTTTTAAAGTCCCAATGAAGTTACTCTCTCATTTAATCATTGAAGTAAGCTTTTCCTCAATGTTCCCCAAATATTTATTTTAGATTTTAATATGTTGCAATATTGACTCTGGACTATACTCTATCAAACCTTACTAGAACTGGCAGGTTGGGTCTTCAGAGTGAGGATAATTGCATATCGCTTCAATGTTCTAAATGTTATCACTGAGAGGATAAGGTTGTTGCCTAATGCTAGTTCTCTTGAGTCCCCAGCTGATGTATTTCCCTTTGATGTCTTTAGTATCATCTAACAAGTGCTTAGCACCTCAATATCATTTGATCATTTGTTAATTTATTTTTTATTTTTTTTATTTTTTTTTTTTAGGTTTTTGCAAGGCAATAGGGTTAAGTGGCTTGCCCAAGGCCACACAGCTAGGTAATTATTTAATGTCTGAGGTCAGATTTGAAATCAGGTATTCCTGACTCCAGGGCCAGTGCTCTATCCACTGAGCCACCTAGCTGCCCCCATTTGTTAATTTCATAACACCATTAATAATCAATTGTCATCAATTAGCTTTTAAAAACAGACATTTATTGAGAATATATAGGACAATAGAGATACATCTTCTCCCCTTTAAAGCTCAGTCCCTGGGAAGAATGAATTTAAATAAAATTATCATTACAAATTCCTCCCACAAAGTATATTTCTAAGTGAGGGATAGCTGGTAAACAAATTGCTCTCTTGCTTTCAAGAATTGATGTTTCAGGTCAGAGTCAATCCACTGTTGGGCAGATTAATTACTGGACTTTTGCTGACTTCTCACCCAGCTTGGTATTGGCAGGTACTGGCCAGCCCTGTCGTGCAGTTCACCTTGGTTTCTAATGATACTTCTGAGCTTTTGAAGTTAATGAAGTTATTATATCTTTGATATTCATCTATAAGGGATCTGGGAAGAATAATTACATTAGTGATGCAATAGAATTGCCTTGCATTCATGTCCATGTGTGGGGATGGAGGTGGGAAGAGTAAGCATGTGGGCCTCATTGGTCAGTTCCCATTACACTTATAAATACATGAAATTCTGCCTTTTGTTACTTCTTTCATGCTTTTCATGAACTTCCCTTTCATTGCTGCATCTTAGAATTCCTTTCTTCTTACAAATCTTATTTATTTTTATTTAGGCAATGAGGTTAAGTGACTTGTCCAAGGTCACACAGCTAGGCAATTAAGTATCTGAGGTCAGATTTGAACTTAGGTCCTCCTGCCTCTAGGGCCAGTGCTCTATCCACTATCTTCTTGCAAATCTTGTATCAAGTTTTGCCTCCAACATGAGGCTTCACCTGATCCTTCCAGCTGCCAGAATCACCTTATAGCTGTGTGTGTATGTGTGTGTGTGTGTGTGTGTGTGTGTGTGTGTGTTTATATATAGGTTTATCCATAAGCTTGACACTTTAATAAATGCACATGGATTGATAGAATTAACATATATATAGTGGAACATCAGACTGGAGCTGAAGATTGCTTTCCTGGATATTTACTTTCAATATATACTTTCAATGTTGTAATATTGCTGCCCTCAAAAATAATTTTAACAGACAGTTACATAGCAAATTAAGCAGGAAGTTTAATATAAAGAGCTATTTCTCAGAATAGATTGTTATAGAAAAGTTTAGGAATAATGCAATAAAGTAATTGAGAATATGAAATAATTCTTAGATTTAGAAATAAAACTATATACTAGGTATTCATAGATCTTTATTTATGTCATATCTTGATTACCTCTATAAAAAGCTATGAGATTAAATTGTACTCTGATCATTCATAGGCAGGAGAGTAATATGTATAGTACAGATAAAAATTTATACTATTAATACATATAAATATTATGTTGTACTTGGAATTTAAGACCTGATTTAAAATCTTACCTATACTTCCTAGCTGTGTGACCCTCACAAGTCACTTGATGTCTCTCAACCTTAGTTTCCTCATCTGTAGAATAAGCATATTCTATTTGATGCACTTCAAGATCCCTTCTAGTTCTAAGTCTATCAGCTATGATACAGGATTCTTTCAGTTTACCATAAAACCAGATCATAATGAACATTGAGAAATAATGGCTTCAGTTCTATCATACTCAAATTATTCCTTAATGTAAGAAGCAAATTTCTGTAGTCAGAGAAATTTATCACCCTGGCATTCAACCAATTTGCAAAATTGATCAAAATAGCACAATAACATCTGCCAGTACTTGTAAAGCTTTTCATCTTAGAAGAGCCTACCAAAATTATTGTTTATCTCTCCTGGCCTTCAGGAACCCAAGATCATCCCCTGACATAGTAAGGCATTAGGGTAAAAGTCTCATTACTATGTTAATCTTACATTGAAAACATAGGCATGTTGAACAGGAATATAAGTATATTTTTTCAATTTAGACATTCACTTAAATTTTTAAAGCATAATTAAAGCTATTCAGATCAAAATGTAATGGAATTACAATTCCTATAATTAATTTTCAAATTTTGATATTTTTCTTAGGTGCTCTTTTTTTATTTATTGTTGAGAAGGGCACCACCATCTTTTTGAGCACTTACATTTATAACCTCAATTCCTTACTGTTATTTACCCTACATATCCATTTAAATGACAAATCTTATTATTTCTATCTTAGAGACATCTCTCACATGCTACTCCTCCTCTCCATTCATACAGCCTTCAGATGAGGAAATTGAGGCAAACAGTCTTAAGTAACTTTCCCTAGGTCACACAGCTAGTTAACAGTCTGAAGCCAGATTAGGACTCAGGAAGAACAGTCTTCCTGATTCGTGACCTAGCATCTATCCACTGCTTTATCTAACTGCCCTCTTCAGGAATTACCCTGCCTACCTTGCCAGCTTCATTATACATCAGCCTCCTATATGCAGTCAGGGGCAGCTAGGTGGTGTACCAGCCCTGGAATCAGGAGGATTGGCATTCAAATCCAACCTCAGACACTTGACATTATCTTTTATGACCGTTTG
Organism: Macrotis lagotis; assembly: GCF_037893015.1. NCBI lineage: Eukaryota > Metazoa > Chordata > Mammalia > Peramelemorphia > Peramelidae > Macrotis > Macrotis lagotis. Next base: position 166,943,664 of record NC_133662.1, on the reverse strand, counting down.
CATATTTGGGATGAAGAAGTCTGAATTTAAAAAGTGCTTGGGTGTCTTGCAGAATTATGGGTACTATGTATTAAAATGGGAAAGGTGATTAAGTCTAATTATCAACACAATAAACTTAACTATATGCCAGACACATGAGAACTCATCCATGAAGGAAGATGACAAGTTTAATTCAGGTTACATTGAGTCTGTGGCGATGAAGGAACAGCAAAAAAACTATTTTCAAGTCACAGCTGTGGAGCTAGCGTTTGGGAAATTACTTCTTGGGAAAGATGAAAATTAGCTATGACTATTTCACTGCTTTTACCATAGGCCTTGATGGACGAGATCCTCATGCTTCAAGATGAAATTAGTGAACTGCAGACATCTCTAGCAGAAGAGCTAGTGTCAGAGTCTTTGGAAGCAGATGCTGCTGAACAGCTAGCTTTACAATCCACCCTCATTGTCTTAGCTGAGAGAATGTCTACGATCAAGATGAAAGCTTCAGGAAAACGACAACTGCTAGAGGTACCAAACTGCCAAGTTATCATCAACTTTCTGAATTGAATAATAAAATTTATTGATTCATGTATTTTTCAGCAACACTTTGTCTTACATTCCATTTATCAAATGTCAGTCATTAGTTCCAAATATACTCTTGCACACTGTGCAAAATAATCAATATTTTTCCTTAATTGTGTCATTTTGCCCCTTAGCACTATGTTTTTGGATTTATAAAATATGAGTTTTAGTTGTTGAAACCTACATAACAAGTAGATATTAAACTGCAAATTTTTTTAGTGCTTAGAAATGTTCAGAATAAAAGTATTGAATGAATACAAATGACTAATATACTCTTTGTGTTTTAATCACTGCAACTATTAGAATACCTGAATGAGGAGTCACCAAAGAAATTTGAGTGAGGAAATAATATGATGGCATCACTTGTATTCATTTCAGAAGTTTTTTTATTTCTGAAAATACCAATATTTTCATTTTCAACATTTGCTATTTTATACCCTACTTGTTTATTAATTAATTTTTCTCAACCAACGTCTCTAACCAAATAATTGTTTGGACTTATTTGATTATAATTGTTGATTCACTGATTGTCTTTCTTTATACCAAGAATCTATTGAACTTATAAAAATTGAATCACATTTTTATTTTATACTTCTCTATGCTGTGATTTGACTAGTTCAAATCAAAGAAAGACATGAGAAATAATGAAGATACATATTATATTATAATATTCATTTTACCGTACAGAGCAACGGACTCAAACATACTGAAATGTTTTCTGCTGCGGAGAATTACTTTTAATTGGAAAGTTAGATCCCCAGTGATAGTTATGACTGACATAAAACTTTGTCTCCTATAAATGTCATATTTAATACAGTTATTGTTTCATTAAGATTTAACTAAATGCTTTTTAAATTAAATCATTAGGAAAAGTTAAATGAGCAACTTGAAGAACAGAGACAAGAGCAAGCCCTGAAAAGATATTGCTGTGAAGCTGATGAACTTGACCACTGGTTATTAAGTACTAAAGCCACCCTGGACAGTTCATTGGTTTCACCCACAGAACCAATGGACATGGAAGATCAGTTGGTTGACTGTCAGGTAAAAATGCAATAATACATATTTGGCTTCAAAATTAACAAATATATGTATGCATTTTATACTTCTCAGAAATATACCTCAAAATTAAGTGGAAGAAAATAATATATTCAAAAACTTAGGCAGTAATATTTTGAATAATATTTTTAAATTCCTATTCATTGAAATTGAAACTGAAGAAAAATATATTTTTCTATTTAAAAAGCTCACATTAACAAGATAAAATTTAAAATCGATGATTTATGGCATATTAGAATTCATTCTTGCTTCAGCATTCATCATTTTCATTTTTTTGATCAATCACAAATATAAGCACAATGAAAGAAATAAACTGTATAAGTTAACCAGACTAAATTAATAGTAAGGGCAAAAAAGTTTGCACAAGTCTAATAATATTATAATTCTCTTCCATATACATGCATATATGCATTTGTACATTTTATGTGTGTGTGCATGTATATATGTGTGTGTATGTGTGTGTGTATACTATATGAATTTAGAAAATTCACAGCTGACAGGATGGGCTAAGGAAGTACTAATATATTCTGTGATATAGGGTTTATGTATTGTCATTTATACAAGTATCTGAAATTTTTGTAAGTTAAGATTAAGGTTTACTAATGATTGCACTAAATACTATTACTATAACATATTATCAAATATAATTTTCTGGGTTTTGAAGTAGTCTTTAAAAGCCTTTTGGAAATGGTTACTAGTTCCTGGGAGTTGAGCAACTTGGTCTCTTTGAAAGGGATCATATTTCATATGACTTGTAGGACCAGTTGACTTCAGGATAATCTGAGCATTTGTCAGCAAAGTTTATGACCTAATATTTCTGCTATTTGAGGCAGATTAGATTTATTAATTCACTTTTATTATTCTTATTATTTTTGATATTGTGAGTATGCCCAGTAGGCTATTTTATCTTTTCTGATAACCTAAATAAATCACATGATTTTTAGTATTGCATGTTTTAAAAATGTTTCCAGAAGTTAACTGTGACTTAAAGCTATTATTAATCTTGGCAATGATGTTTCAGAATAATTACAGAAGGTTACATGGGGGTGTTTTGTATTCTCTGTATCATCTTTTCCACCTCTTCAAGGCATCTATTTTTAGGACTCTCTTCTAGCACTTGAAATAACAAAATTAATCTGTTTTCCCTAAACTTGCTAGCATTTCAAAATCATGTTGCATCATTGGTCCTTAATTTTCCTTTTGGTTTTCTTTATTATCCTATCAATGCACAAAATATCTCATTCAGGTTAAAGAAATACATTTCCTTGAAGTATTTTTAAAAGCAGACATAATAATTAAGAGTCATTTTAATATTGATCACAACCCTACACCAAGAAAATCAAAGGAGCAGACATAAACTTACTCAATTTAAAAATTAGGTTTTATAATCAACTCTAAACCAGTATGGTAGGGAAAACTGTATTTCATAGGGACACAAACATTGCTAAAAGATTCCTGGTTTGGTTTTAATTCTATAGTTTGAGTACAACTTTGAAAAATTAATTATGAATTTTTACTTAAAGTCTATAGTACAATTCCTAATTCCCTATTTTTGTGATAAAAGAACAAAAAAGTATTGTTTCTTATAATCCATGCATATGAAATGCAATTCCTTTTTAGCTGAATGTTAGTTTTGTGTTAATTTTTTGGTGGTAGCAGATTTACTTGTTTACTTTCTCAGAGGAAAAGCTGGGCTTTTAGCAGTAAAGTTTCCATGGGAAAGCAAACTCATTTCAAAATAGATCTTTGAGGAAGTCAAAGTAAAAGTCTATAGTTTTTAGTGTCTTATTTAAGAAACAGGGATCTATTCCTTGAAGGTTAGCCTGAGAAAATAAAGACAAAGGTTTTATCCTAGGAACTTGTCTCTAGACTAAAGAGGATTATTCAGAGCCTCTTAGTGCTATTTATGCACAGATAAAAAAAAGAGCAAGAAGAAAATCTTATCAATGTAAATTAAGCAATGTGATTCTCTTTGTCTCTTTGAATAGACAGGAAATAAAAGGATAAGCATAGTTCTAGCTGTTTCTAATGTAAACAACTATCATTAGCCACAAGAGTCATAATTAGACTCTAACAAGGGATAACAAATAGCTAAACTACCTGGCTCCTAGTTACAACCCAACTCATATAGATTATGCTTTCCATGCTCTGTGTGTGTGTATGTATGTGTGTTTGTATGTCTGTCTGTCTGTCTTCAATTTTTTTTTTTGAAGTTTCAATAAGGTGATACCTGAACTTTTTAATCAAGGAGGAAAATTTAAGAAATGCTGAGGAGTTGGAGGAGTTAAATAAGAACTTCATTCTTCCTAAACTTTTGGAAAGTAAATAGAGAAATGGAACTTAAGAGAGGTATTGGGGTTCCATACTGGGAGACTACCTAGATGCTGCAAACATGTATGAATTTGCCTCGTTATTCCTGCTGCTACAGAACATGTTGGTGGAAATAGAACAAAAGGTAGTGACCTTATCAGAGCTCTCCATTCACAATGAAAACCTGCTTATGGAAGGAAAGGCTCACACCAAGGATGAGGCAGAACAACTGGCAATCAAGCTAAGAACCCTAAAAGGAAGTCTCCTGGAACTACAGAGAGTACTACATGATAAGCAGATCAATATTCAAGTAAGAGTTTTTGTGGACTTTTCTTTAAAAGAATCTTATTGCTTAGTTGATTACCTTCTGGTTCTTTGATGTAAAGAAGGGCAAGAAAAGGAAAAAACACAGAAATGTAGTTTTTCCAATATTTTTCCCAGTTTGTATCATAGAAAACTCACAGCATTTGAAATCAGAAAATCTAGGTTCAGACCTCACCTTTGCCCATGAGTAATTCTTCTCAAATGTAAAATAGAAAGACTGGACAAGATGATTTTCTATATCCATTCCAGCTCCTGCAATTGCTTTAATAAATTTGAAATTGATTTCCACAAAACCAGGTAGATTATAGTGCTTTATACACTGATTTTGGTGCAGTATGTTCCTTCAACTATATTTGATCCTGAAGCCTTCAGCAGCATAAAGTATTCCAAGAAAATGTGCTAAAAAGGTCAAATACCCCAATTTTTACGTTAAGAACTAACTGTGAGTTGACAAAATACACTTCACCATAAACATTCACCCAGCCTCTTTTTCCACTTACTAAAATCTAATTAGTATCCCAAAAAAATCATATTTCACCACCAGTATTTTTATATGCATTAGGCTGACTTAATGCAAAAATAGTAAGGGAAGAAGGAGTGTATTCTTACTTCAAACTAGAAAACATAATTTGTTAAATGGATTTTAATAAAATATGAATATTTTATAGATATGAACTTATTTTTTATTTTAAAGATATGTATTTTACAATTTTAAAAGCACATTATGTTAAAGCAGATGTATTCTACAATGTAAAAATGTATGTTTATATATAAACAAATCTATAAATAAAAAAATAATTTAATTCACAGAACTCTGATCATATCAGAAAAGGGGAAAAGCTGCTTTGCAAATTGGAATTAGGAATCTACAGTAAGATTACTGATAACCAATCCTGATCAAGGCATCATGGTTAGGATGTATAATTTAAGCATTTTTAATAGAATATGATGGATTGCTAATATCAAGGAACAATTTAGTTCAGATAAAAATGAGAGTTTACTTAAAGGACTTGAGAATAGTCATAAATTTGAGACTTATTCAAGGTCCTTTCAATCCACAAGTAGAGGGATTTACAGTTTATTTTGTTGGCTAAATTCTTCCAAATTTCCTGATGCTTCTATTCCCAATGATTGCTTAGTCCTATTATTAGCAAATCTAGGGAGAATTCAACAGTTTGAAAAAGAAATTTATATAGATGGTAACATACTATTTTTGTTTTTATTTAAGGATTTTTGTACCTGATGCTAGTGCTTCAGGATTTTGATCTTTGATTACTCATTCTGAAGCATGGCTCAGTGCATGGTAAAGTTGAATTTGAATTTATTTGGGTTATACCATTCTTCATTACCTATGAAGGAGGATTTTCATTGTACTTTGAAAAGATTAAATGAGTTTGTGACACATGAGGGGGAGTTTAGGATGAGTTGCTTTGACCAAGCTATTACTGTTCACAGGGAGTTATTTTATAAGGATCTACAAAGGAATCCTTTGAGAATCTTATAAACTAATGAGAGGTGGAAATAATTAGCACTTAGAAACATACATGAAATATGTACATATATAATTTGAAATCGGCAAATGCCTCATTGGCATATGATCCATTTGCAACTATTAAAATTATTAGGTTTGATAGCAGAATTCAGACAATTAGGTCAAATAAACTCCTGCCTTAATGTGTATAAGTTCTTTTACCTTTCTGATTCATCAAAGTAAATGGTTCTGAGTCTGAATGTCTCATAAGCATCATAATATTAACATTCATTTGTATGTCATATAATCCTCTTTAAGAGTTCTTTCACATACTGATTAATTTGATGCAAGTAGTCCTGAACTTGTTAGGAAGCAGGCAGAAGTAAATGATTGGAAGATTATGGCCAGAGGGGTTTCTAATTTAGACAAGTAAAACACTTGTCAATAATGACAAGATTTAGTGTTTGACTATACCTATGTGTATTATGGTAGAGAGAAGGGATATGTCATAGGTTTTAAGTAGTTTGGAGAATGAGAGGTTAAGGAACTTGAGAAAACATCTATATGAAAATTAATACCTCACAGTATTAGTACATAAGTTGGAGAGGAGATACTGAACTCATTGAAAAAAGAGGAAGGATGACCTCAGGATCAGTATAAACCACAACTACTGTCATTTTAATTGGATGGAAAATTATAATTGTATAGACTTCAAAAGAAGAAAGACTACTGGGGAAGAATTCAAAGAAGACTCTATAAATGATAATGGGGAAAATAAAAGAATATTCTGACTCCTCCTTCAGCAGTATTGTGAGAGAAGCTATGGCCAATGCTGGAAGAGGGTAATGAGGGGTATGGTATCTTCAGAGGAGGGTCAGAGTTTGCTGAGGGGCTGTTATATGGAAAGATTACAAGAGAAAAAAGTTTTATGATGAAGAGGAGATTTTCCCTATGGAACAAGATTTTCAATAGCCATATTGTAAGGTTTAGATCTGGACATAGGTAGGGTCAAGCTGACATGTCAAAATTATGCCAGTGTATACATGATTAAGGGAGATTCACCAATGTTTAGAGATGTGACTGGATCAGTTTGGATGTCTTATTTTTGAGAGGATATTTGATGACAGTTATGAGATTCAAGGAGATCCCCATTCCTAAGCTCCTATAGTCCTCATTTACCTGAAATGCTCCTCCCTGAAAAAGGTCAGCTTCACATGCTCAGTTGTTCTTCTAGAATTATAGAAATTGTATTGCTCTTGATCTATAAGGTGATATAAACTTGGATTTAGGACATAAATTTAAACAGAAGAGTAGGTGAAAGCAAGAATAACAATTATAGTATATAAGGCCAGAAATGGTTTTAGGGATGTTTTAGTCAAGAGGTTTTTAATATGGATTCCATGGATCTCCAATGGATCTGTAAATAGATTTCACAAATGTGTATGGGAAAAAAAGTATATTTTAATTTTTATGAAGCATCAAGAAAAATTCAATATTTACATTATTTAAAAATATAATTCTGGGAAAGTTCATAGATTTTATTAGACTACCAAAGGAGTCCATAATGCCCCCCAAACCCCTAAATATTGCTTATTTACTACAATTCAGTTTCTTTTGAAGAAACTGTGTTTTGCTTAAAGTCAAATAATTAGTCACAAAGCTAGAACTATGCACCTAGATCCCCTGATACCTTAAGTCAACTTCTCAAGTTCATGATTCTGGTTGTTATCATGGAAAAAGCACATCCACAATATAGCAATAGATATTGGTTTGTTTATATGATGAAAATCTTAAATAGAAGGAATTTGCAACTATTAAAATTATTAAGTTTGAGAGCAGAATTAAGATAATTAGGTCAAATAAACTCGTGCCTTAATGTGTGTAGGTGTTTACAAGAGGGTTTACAAGAGTATCCATTCACTTTGTTCTTGTCCCTGCTGACAAGCATCCTATTTTTTCTTTCTTCCTTCCTTTTTGAGAAATAATATTTATTTTTTCCAGTAATATGTAAAGATTGTTTCCAACATTCCATTTTTATAACATTTTTGAGTTTCAAATTGTTTTTCCCTCCCTCACTTCCCTCTTATCCCCTTTCCCCTAGACATCAAGTAACCTGATATAATTTAGATATGTGCAATTATGTAAACATATTTCCACATTAGTCATATTATGAAAGAAGAAACAAAACAAAAGGGAAAAGCCACAAAAAAGTAAAAATAGTATGCTTCAATCTTGCATTCAGACTCCCTAGTTCTTTCTTTAGATTTGAATAGCATTTTCCATAGAGTCTTTTAGAATTGTCTTAGATCATTGTATTGCTAAGAAAGCGAAGTCTGTCATAGTTGATCATTGTACAGCATTGTTGTTAATGTCTACAATGTTCTCCTAGTTATGTATCCTATTTTCAGTTTCTTTACATAAACAAAGGGAGTCGCTCTGATGTCATTTATGCAAATCACACAGAAATGTTTTGTATCTCATTTAGACTTTGAGTAAAATGATTATTGGTTTCCTCTTGTTAAAAAGCAGGCTACATCACAAGAGAAGGAGGAGTGTGAAGCTGATTTAACAGCCACCCAGAGCCCTAGTGTCCAGGAATGGCTGGCACAAGCCCGGACCACAAGAACCCAGCAACAGCAGAACAGTCTCCAACAACAAAAAGTAAACTACTAAAATATCATTTTAGTTTGCAATCCCTGGCCTCAGAGAGAATGTATTTGTGGAATGTCTTTCTTCTAGATTGCTTGCTTCTTAGTTTGAGAATTCTTTTAACAAATTTTTGTATTCCCCTAATCCTTCTAGTCCCATGATATCTTTCCCCATACTGAAGTCTCATATCTTGGTACAAATGAATGAATGAAATTGTCTGTATAGACTGACAAATTATCTTTCCATATCAAAAAAAATTAGTAAAATAGATTCAATAAAACCTCACTGACCACAGCTAAAGTAATTGGAAGGGTACTGTGGACTGATAAAAAATTTGAGATTATAGAGTAATCTATTATGTGGGTCTATAATTTTCTTAACCCTGGGGAATAACTCCTTCTGTAACTTGAAAGATAAATTCCAAGAAATTTCCTGAGGTATGTAGAGGTTCAATGACTTTTTCAGGGTCATGGCTGGCAAATGTTAGAAGCTGAATTTAAATTGAGATCTTCCTAACGTTCTATTTGCTGCCTCTATAAAGAAATACAGCTATTTTGCTTTCAAGAATGTATTTTTAATTTAAAATAGGTTTAAAAATTTGCTCAGGAAATTCTTGGAAACCCTACTTTAATAAATAAGCAATGATCATTTCTGATTGTCAGAAAGATATTTTTTGTCTGTAAATGGATTCTCAAAAAAATTTTTTAAGTAACATAAACATCTCTATGTGTAAATCCCTTCTCAGCATAAAAGTCAAATTTAGCAATAGTCCAGGCAATTTTAGATTCCAAAGTAGTAGGGTGAGAATTAAAGAAATTTTGTGCTATCAAGCAGACATTTTGCTAGAAGTCAAACAGCAGGGCATCGTATACTGCAAAGCTGCCATTTATATGTCCTAGGATGTTTTTTACATTTATTTATGATGTCTATTTTTAATCCACATGGGGGCACTATAGCCCTGTAAAATTCTTTTAAGATTACTAAAAGAACTGGTTTTTCATAAACAGTCAGTCATCTTTTATCAAAGATAAAGAATGATATTAATGAAATCACCATAGAGGCTTAGCATTTGCCCTGTGTTTTCATTCTTTACAAACTGTTTATGATTGAGAAGTGAAAACAAAAGTATTATGGATACTATAGGGCATGGTATATAATTTTATTAAGCTCACAAATATTTTTACTTTTTTTTCCCTTTACTTTACTAGGAGTTAGAACAAGAATTGGCAGAACAGAAAAACCTTCTTCGATCAGTAGCAAGTCGTGGAGAAGAAATTCTAACCCAACATTCAGCTGGAGAAAGTGCTGGAATTAGGTGTGTTTTATTTATTTACTTATTTATTCATTCATTTATTTATTGGTGAAGGAAGGAGGGATATTTGTGATTTCACTGATATAAGGAACTCTCAGCAAGTAGTCTCCCTCTACTAACACAGATCAGCTTCTACTCTACGATTTAAAGTCTTAGGGAATTTTCTAGATCATTGAGAATTTGAGACTAGACTTGTCCATGCTTATGCAGTTAATATATGTTTACATTTAGTCTTGAATCCAACTTTCTAATTTTGAGACCATATTTTTATCTACTCTACCAAGTTGCCAAGTATGTTTTAAGACCATTTCCTTTCCTTTCCTCTTTCTTCCTCTTTTCAACTATTTGAAGAAAAATTTATATTCTCCCATCATTTTCTAAATTTTATTTAATTTTTACTTCATTTCACTTAGGTTAATAAATATGTTAATTTCATAAGGAACTTTTTTGGGTAACCTAAACCTATATCATATCCATAATAGCTATTATATTTATATCCTCCCAGAAGTTGAGATAGCTAGGAAGGAAGGGGATGATTCTCTCTCTCTTTTTTTGACATTAGATGAGAAATCTAATTCTGAATTGTGCCTTTCATTCATCTAGACCTGTGATGTCTACAACATCAAAAAACAATGTGTAAAGCATTAAAACATCATCCCTAAAGAACATAGAATTTAGAAAATATAATGGACATTAGAGATTCTCCAACCATCTCATGTAACCATATCATTTCATATGTGAGCAAACTGAAGCTTTAGAAAGAGTAACATGCTAGGGGTCACACAGGTAGCAAATAATAATTAATTCAATTCAATTTATATAATGCCTTGCTTTGTGAGATTTATTATTTCATTTAATCAATATAAATGGCAAACGTATATAATAATTTGTCTTTTATAATAAGGTATAATAGGAAAAGGACTTGGATTAGAGTAAAAAGACTTGAGTTTTGGTTTTGACTCTTCTACCCATCTGGCCTTCTGACTTTGGAGAACTCATTTTATGTCTCTGGATTTTCATCTGCAAAACTGAGCAGAATGGAGAGATTGGTATTTTGTGTTATTTCAGCCCTGGGATTTATGATTCTTTGACTGCCTTTGTGGGTTCTGTCAAAATACCTTTTGCATAGTAAGAATTTAATAAATATTTGTTGGATTGAGTATTATGAAGTAGGCAAAGGTTAATTCAGGCCTTTTCCATTGCCTTTTCAGAGACCAACTTTTTACAATTTTCTCCCTACTGTTGCTTATGATTTTTTGCTCCAATTTTTACCATTTTTTTCTTCCAAAGAAGGGCTTCCTCTCTCATAATTCCTCTTTCTTTCAATTTTTCCTTTTCCTTTATTTATTCACCACTCTCTCCCCCCACCCCAATCAAAGCTTACCTCCCCTTTACCTCAGGACCCTACTGAAGCTAATCTTGAAACGACTAGCTCACAATAAGATATTGGTGATGAGCAAGATTTAAACAATATGTTTCCCCACTGCAGAGTTTTATGTAAAATAAATTATTTCCCACATACTATGGCAAATTGGAAGAATTATCTATTGCGCTTTTTTACAAGACAGGCCTTTACTTACCCCATTTCCACAATTGTGATACTGCAGTAACAGGAAAATATCTCAATACTGCCTAAGCTCTCCTTGGATTGGAAAATAACTGAAATTTTATATAGGTGAGATACTGAAATAGGAAAGCAAAAGAGAAAGAAATGGAGGGAAGATGTAAGAAATTATAAGAGTAAATATAGAGGGGGGGAAGTTTTTATTCCATATATATTTATTATATCCTACAAAGTGTAAGGTACATAGAGACACTTAGTTGCTAAGGAGCCAGAAGACTGAGAAAGATGGAGGAGAATAGCTAGAAAGAAGAAAAATGGGTGGAAAATCTTATTTGGAAAGCTATGTGCAAGAAAATAGGTCATTTTAAATTGTAATTAACTAATTAAGTCATCATCTGTCTGTATAATATACCAAATAAGATATAGGAATAATTCTAATTTCAGAATGTGCTAATCAAAAGAGGACTAATATTTTGCTTTCAGAATTGTTCACAAGTAGCTTTATTATTGTTCTGTTGTAAACACAAGTTCATTAAACTGAATTATATTTGGGACTATTAGCCTAGATCAGACCGTCTGGAGATGATAATAGAACACAGACAGTTTTGAATAGGTCTTATTAAATCACCAGAACAGTGGGGTCCTCATGAGTCTTTGAAGATCCTAGCTTTCACACTATATGCTGCCTAAGGTGCAGATGTCAGATAGTTCATGTCTTTATCATCCTAGTTTATGTTTTATCATAGATCCTCCAGAAAGAACCTAAAACGAGAATAGTAGAAAATAAATGCTAAGAAAAACATGCAAATAAAACTGCAAGAACAACACATTCTATTTCCTCAATCCTAGGTCTAGCCTTCCTTAATGAAGTGGGAATTAAACAAAGTAGACTTCAATTTGACATTAAGAAAGGTTTAGCTTTCAAGAATAAGGAAGGTTCCTTTGTATTCTGCTTATGTCAGCCCACATCTGGAATATTAAGTCCATATTTTAAGAAGGACATTGTAAACTAGACAACATCCAGAAGAAAGCAACAAGAATTGTAAAAGTCTTTCAAGTTCGTCGGGAATGTTCAATAAAAAAATGAGTAAGAGGAGATATGATTGCTCTGGGCAAGGACTTGGCTGAATATTGTATGGAACAGGGATTAAATTTCATCTCTTTGGTCCCAGAGGATAGAACTTGGAGCAGCGAGTAGAAATTGCAAAAAATCAAGTCTAGGCTTTGCTACAAAATGAATGTTCCCCTCTGGGGCTACTGTCCCCTTAGGAAGCACAGTTTGCACATTGAATTTGTGGAGGTGACTACTAACTCCAATTCAAGATACTCTATTGGTCTGAACTCCTTTAATTATAGATTACAAACCACCACTAGTGTGTTTACAGCCAATAGACACAATTTGATCAGAAACATTTATTTGTATATTAAGAAAAGTAGCTATTAAGTATTCCACCTTAAGCCTTTACATCTTTCTCATAAATGCACAAAGCTTCACGTAGTAAGAAAATTATATAGAGTATAGGGAACTGAGAAAACTTACATCTCAACCACTTCAGAGCCTTAGTGTTCTTTTTCTGCCTAGGATGTCAACACACTGTTTCACCCACCGCACCCCAGATGTAGTGTCTTTCCTGGACAGATTGCTTAGCTAGTTCCCTTGTCTTGTTCCTCTCCACAGTTCAGCTCCCAACTGTCAAGTTTGATGATAATGATGATGAATAGCTAGCTGATTCTCTTCTCTGTTGCCTTGGGTCACATGCCTCAAGATGATCTTTTGCTGCTTTCCTTGCTCCCTGATGGGAATCTCCAACTGGGTTGAGGAAGATATACTTAATGTAACCAATGAACAGGAGAATAGGAAGAAATAAAAATTTCCTCCTATCTTGTTCTCTGATAGAGGCACAAGAATAAAGGGCATAAAGTGATAGGTCTCTCAAAAATTGAGTTGTTCCTCTGTTTATATGCTACCAAAGGCAGCTGTCTCAAATGACTTCACTGAAGTAAAGAAATTACTTTATAAACTTTAAAGCAATATATAAATGTTAGCTATCCTTATCATTATCTTCATTACCCTAATAATTAAACTAAAACAGATACTAGAAAGGAATCAGAAGAATAAACTGAAATGATCACAATTAGAAAATTGAAAAAGGGAAGGATTTGAGCTATCACAGGAAAAAAATACTAGCATGGAAATATAGGAAACAAATTATTGTTATGATGACCACAGAGAAAAGAAGGGGAAAATACATATATTAAAGCTTTCCCAATGCCAGAAAAAATAGTGAAAAATGATTAAAGATAATTTATTATATTGTCTTCTTCAATACTTTGCATTTCTGGGACAGTTATAAATAATTGCAATTGTAGCTAATAGGGAAAAGAAATATAATGTCAATGTCTTCCCCATTGACTACAAGAAATAGTTATTCTATGCAATTCAGATAATGTCTCTTTGGTAATTAATTTACACGTCATTGTGAAAATCATTGTTAAAGGAGCTATTGATAAAAAATCTCTCCCTCCTTCCTTAACCCTAACCACCACCCCCCTTCTCCTTCTTATATAGATACATGCCCAACAAAAGCATTGTGGTTTTTTCCCCTGGATTTTTAAATTTTCCTTGTCTTTCTCCTCTTGATTTGGAAATTGCCCAAAGGAAAAAAAACAACTATAAATTACATTCTCAGGGCATAGAAAATATTGCTTTTTAAAGAAATCAGTGGTCAAGAACTACTTACTTTAAAGAAGGGCTTACAAGGGCTTTTTATTTATTTTGCTATTATTTTATTTTATTTTTTTTAAATATGTAGGGGTGGCTAGGTGGCATAGTGGATAAAGCAGGAGCCCTGGAGTCAGGAGTACCTGGGTTCAAATTCGGTCTCAGACACTTAAGAATTACCTAGCTGTGTGGCCTTGGGCAAGCCACTTAACTCCATTTGCTTTGCAAAAACCTAAAAAAAAAAAAAAAAAGTAGTTGATTATGCACTCACTACCCTTAAGCCTCTGGGCCCATTCATAGGCACACCCATCTCCTCCTTTACTCACAAATACCACAATTAATATATCCAGTGGCCAAAGAGTAAATAAATCATAAAAAGTGAAAGAGTTTTATTGGCAAGCACTTCTATTCAGTCTCTCTAAATTCACCATTTTATAATGCTATCAAGTGTGAACTTATTTATATAAGAAAATTTTTTTTATAGTATAGCTCTCTTCTTTTGCTGATATTCATCATTCAAAGGGTGTGTGTATAATATTTAATGCACATATTATAAAGTTAAATCATATATAAATGCATATGCTTTTATACATTTATACATGCTTACATACAGATAGTGTTAAGGAAATTATGTTACCAGACTTCTCTGAAGATTATTAGGGAAAATTAAGTCAAAAGTTCAGAATTATATAAACATTTAAGAATAAAAATATAATTTTTGTATCAGGAAAGAAAACCATATAATCTCTTTTCCAATGATATTCATCTTTGAATTATTATTATTATATGTCTAAGTAACTGAACAAAATAGGATTCAAATAAAATGAATTTTCTGGAGACCAAAATGCTGTGCAAACAGTGCAGGGGATAAATATATTTGTTACATACCATGGACTGCTAACAAGATAGCAGAAAATATATTAAAAGCATTTATTTTGATAAGAAAATTAAAATGTTTTTCCCTTAAGTTTACTCCTATTTACTCAAAGCGGACAGCTGGGAAACAACCAAAGATAGATATCTTCTAGTGCTAACAAAGTTTTAATTACATGTACAAATGTCTCTATTTGACTGTATACATACTATATCCAAAATTGTAAGCTCCTCAAGGACAAAAACTGTTTCATTTTTTATTTGTCTTCCCAATGTTTAAGACATAGCCAGGGTTTAAAATCAATCAAATGATCTTTGTATCTCTAATATTTAGCATTGTATCTTGCATTTATTAAGCTTAATAACAATTTTTGTTGAGCTAGAATGAATTGACTAGAGTAGAATTATATGTTCAAAAATGTGGCCCATGAAAATACCATAAGAATGAAAAAGAAAAGGTTTTCTTTTTACTTTGACTGATTTATCCATCGATCCATCCATCTATCAACAAACATTTATTAGTGCCCTCTTTTTGCCTGGCATTGTACTACTAAGCTTTGGGAATACAAATAGAACACAAAATAATCCCTATCTAAAAAGAGATTGCATTGTAATGAGGGAGATAGCAAAAATATAGATAAGGATTTTAATCAGTGTAAAATCATTTATGAGCATCAGTTATATAGAGAGCTCTGAATGCCAGATAAGCATTTCATCTGAATTCAATTTCATTTAATCCCTAAAATGTTATCTTAAAATGTTATTTTGCTAACATCAAAAAAGGGAAAAGGACTAATTTGTATTAAAACATTTATAGCAGCTCTTTTTTTGTAGTGACAAAGAACTGGAAATTGAGGAGATGCCTATCATTTGGGGAATGATTGAACAAGTTAGGATATATGAATTTAATGAAATAATTCTGTGCTATAAGAAATGACAAGCAGGATGCTTTCAGAAAAACCTGGAAAGACTTACATGAACTGATGCAAAGTGAAGTGAGCCGAACCAGGAGAACATTGTACCAAGTCATAGCAATATTATTGTACAATGAAGAACTATAAACATAGTTCTTTTCAGCAATATAGTGATCCAAAAAAAATCCTTTAGAACTAATGCATGCTGGGGTGGCTAGGTGGAGCAATGGATAAAGCACTGGCCCTGGAGTCAGGAGTTACCTGGGTTCAAATCTGGTCTCAGACACTTAATAATTACCTAGCTGTGTGGCCTTGGGCAAGCCACTTAACCCCATTTGCCTTGCAAAAAAACCTAAAAAAAAGAATGCATGCTATCTGACTCAAGAAAAAGAAGGATATTGTCTGAATGTAAACTAAAGCATACTATTTTTTTACTTTCATTCTTTTTTATTTGATTCTTGTACAAAGTGATTGATATGGAAATGTTTCGTATGAAAAATAATTTGCTAATTGTGTGATAATAATGTGGATTAGAATATGTCTCTTATTTTATAAATGCTTATCTACTTATTCTTTTGGAAAGTTGCCTAGTCTGGCTTATAATAAACATTTAATAAATTCTTACTGATTAATTAAATGCATAAATTAACAACCAGAAATGCTCCAAACCCAGTAACAAATGTACAGGCCAATTTTTATCTGTGGTCATTGCTTTTCTTTCACAAATTGTAAGCTAAAATTATCTGCTCTTCTATTAGTGAGAAACCTGATGAAATATCCCAGGAGTTGGCATTTGAAGGGGAGAAAACCTCAATGGAAAGTCACATGCGTATGAAATGGGAAAGTCTTCATCAAGAATTTAGTACCAAGCAGAGACTGTTACAGAATGCTCTAGAGCAGGAACAAGAGCAGATGGTATCTTTGTTTGCTTTTTGGTTATTGATTGTTGAAAGTATGAATAAAGTAGCTATTTACAATTTCATTGTAACAATCCAAGAGAAATGAAAAGGGCTTTTATAAGAATATTATAATATTTATAAAAATGTTATTGGGGAGGGAAAAAAAGAAAAATGTACATATTTTGTTGTATGTTTGAAAGGAATAGCAAGTTGTCCATAGTAGATTTGTAGTTTCATGTACAATCATCTTTTTTATTTTGCTGTTATGGAAATATTATTTTATTCTGTAAATTAAAGAAAATTATTATGTGATTCCGCCCCCCCCCAATCCTATTTTAAAAAAGGACATTTTTTTTGACTGCTGGATTTTTTAAAATATTTATTTTCACTTCTAGTTGAGTGCAGGTCACAGTATAAAATGAGGGTCAAATTAGGACCGATGAATTAATGTTTATTTTATTGGTTTTTGAGTAATAAAATTTTGAAACAAATATTACACTTTGAGAATGTTTCTGAACTTCATTACCAAAGGAACCTTGGTCTGTAAAGGCCCCTGGACCAGACACATTTTTCTTTAAAATATCATCTTCCATGACATTCTTTTTTCTCTCCCCTTTCTTCCCCCCCCCTTCACCTTCCCAAATGAACATGTTCCCCAAGATTTTGTCCTCTCCTTTTTGAAGACATAATTTGAAGAGAATGCTTGAAGTAATTTGCCAGTTGGATAGCTATGATAATGACTATAAATTGTATCAGAGAGCACAATTTTGTATAACACAAACATAATACATTTTTAAAACTTTTTTCTCAATATATATTCATTCATTAAGCATTTTATTCAGCACATATTCTTTGTCTTTAAATGTCACACCCAGCTTAGTAGGGAAATATATTATATGACCTCTAAGATTTAGGAGCTTACAATCAAGATGAAAACATAGGACAAATGCATTGAAAAGCTTGATAGTAACATAAATACAAGAAATTTATTATTTCCTTGTATTTCTATATTAAAGGAAAATAAAATTAAGTATTTGATGAATGGTAAAGAATTACACAAGGAGTTCAAATGAGAGAAATTTGAGAGAAAAGATCTCAAATGTGAGAATTTTTTTGGTGGGTGAGTTAGGAAGAGTTTCATGGTAGATTTGAGGGAGAAGAGTTTGAAAGTCAAACAAAAAGAAGCTTCCTACATTAGGAAACTATTTTTTTTAATCAATAAAAGCATTGTCATTGATAAATATGAAATACTCAAATTTTTATAGCCTATGTATTACAATTTAATTTTTACCAGCAGTGTTACATAAAGGCCCTTTCCTCAAAATTTGTCCCTTATGTATTTCTAAAACAGTGCTGTAGAATTATCCTAAACAGCTTTCTTATTCCTATACAGCTTTACAGCAGGCCAAATAGACTACTGACTGGTGTGCCACTGTACAAAGGGGAAGGGCAAACTCAAACAAAATCATCAGTTACATCTTTGCTGGATGGTTTGAACCAGGCTTTTGAAGAAGTTTCATCTCAGGTATTGGAATCTTGGTTTGCTTGAAAATTCTATTTACAAAATGATGTGTATTATTTTTTAAAATGTGGATTTCACTGTCTCCCAACCAAAAAAGGTTGCTAAAGTGGACATTAATAGGTCAGTTTCATACCTTTTTAAATTCTTCTTGTGAATATCACAATCCTCCCCCTTTCCACGTATGAAACAAAAGTCAGAAAAATAATTTCATAATTTGTAGTATTTGCAAAAAATATATTTACTCAGAATTATTTATTTATTATACATTTATTATACATTTTTTCAGACTTATTATCATTTAAAAGTATTGGAAGAACTGACCTTTTTCTCTTCTTTATACTTTCTTTTCACAGAGTGGAAGGACAAGGAAGCAAAATATTCACTTGGAACAGAAATTATATGATGGAGTTTCAGCTACCTCTACTTGGCTAGATGATGTGGAAGAACATTTATTTGTTGCTACGGCCCTTTTACCAGAAGAAACAGAAACTTGTCTCTATAACCAAGAAGTAAGTTTGGTAACACACCTCCATGATTATATGAAATTAAAAGTAAATTCTCCTTAATTAATCTCAGCTATAAGTATGAGATATTAAAAAAGAAAGCAGAAAATTGGAGTTTTTATTTTTCAAATTTTATTTATTTCCAATGATTTATTTTTTTATTTTCTCATTATTACAATAATCTTGTTGTGAAAGTAATCATAAACACCACTCCTCCCCAAAAGATAGAGAAACATCAAGAGAAATAAAGTGAGACAAAAAAAAGGTATACTTAAGTATGTTTTCAGATACCATTGGCTCTGTCTCTGGGTTGGTTTCCAATCTTTATCATAAGTGCATCAGAGAAGTTGCTTCAATATATTTTTCCCACAGTTATTATTGTTAACTGTATTTCCCTCCATTCTCTTCCCCCCCACTCCCATTTATTCTATTCACTCTCTCCTATCACCCTATCCCACCTGAGAAGTATTACCCTCTCTTATGATCTTCCCACTCTTCTAACACCTACTCCCCCCCTTCCCCCTTTCCCCATCCCCTATTCCTTATCCCTTTCCTCTCCCTTTTTCCTCTGGGTAAGATAGATTTCTATACCTTATTGAGTGTGTATATTATTTCCTCTGAGTCATTTCTGATGAGAATGTAGGCTCCCTCATTCCCCCCCTCACCTTCCCCTCTTCTACTCCATTGCAAAAGCTTCTTCTTGACTTTTTTATGTGAAATATCTTAGCCTATTTCTACCTCTCCTTTCCCTTTCTCCCAGGATATTCCTTTTTCACCCATTTACTCCATCTTTGTAATGTACCATTTTATTCAGTTCCTTCCTATGCTTTGTCTACATTTCCTTCTAACTGCTCTTATGAATGAGAAGGTTCATATATGTTTTCAGTATCTCCTTCCCATGCAGGAATACATGCAACTCAACATCATTAAATCTTTCAAAATTAACCCTGGCCATCGACCATCGCTATGCTTCACCTGAGTCCTGTTCTTAAAGATCAAACTTTCTGTTCAGCTCTGGTCTTTTCAACAGGAAAGTTTGAAAGTCCCCTATTTCAATGAATGTCTATCTTTTTCCATAAAAGAGGAGATACAGTTTTGATGGGGAGTTAATTCTCAGTTGTTGTTGAAGCTCTTTTGTCTTCTGGAATATCATATTCCAAGCTCTATGAACCCTTAATGAAGACATTGCCAAATCCTATGTAATCCTGACTGTAGCACCACAGTAATTGAATTGTTTCTTTCTGGCAGCTTGTAGTTTTTTCTCTTTGATTTGGAAGTTCTGGAATTTGGCTATAATATTCCTGTAGATTTTTGGGGGGGATCTCTTTCAGGAGATGATTGTTGTATTCCCTCAATTTCTATTTTACCCTTTGCTTCTAGGATATCAGGGAAATTTTGCTGTATTATTTCTTGAGAAATGAAGTCAAGGCTCTTTTCCTGGTCATGACTTTCAGGTAGCCCAATAATTTTTAAATTATCTCTTCTGGATCTGTTTTTGAGGTCACTTGTTTTTCCAATGAGATACTTCACATTTTCTTCTAGTTTTTCATTCTTTTGGTTTTGAATTTTTGTTCTTGATTTCTCTCAAAGTCATCAGCTTCCCTTAGCTCCATTCCACATTTGAAGGCTTTATTTTCTTCAGAGAACTTTTTTATCTCCTTTTCCACCTGGCCAAATGTGCTTTTTTAAAACAGCCTTCTCCTCATTAACCTTTTGGACTGCTTTTTTTCCCCATTTGACCTAAACTGGTTTTTAAAATATTCTTTTCTTTGGCATTTTTTAGTATCTCTTTCATCAAGTTTCTGACTTGGTTTTCGTGATTTTCCTGCCTTGCTCTCATTTCTCTTCCTAATTTTTCCTTTACCTCTCTTACTTGCTTTTCAAAGTCATTTTTGAGTTCTTCCATAGCCTGAGACCAGTTCTTATTTTTCTTGGAGGCTTTGGATACAGAAGTTGACTTTGTCATCTTCTGAAAATATATTTTGAGCCTCCATGGATACAAAGTAATTTTCTATGGTAAGATTCTCCCCGCTCCTGCCCCTGTTGTTTGCTTATTTCTCTAGCTTATGACCTGATTTTATTGTGCTTCAAAAACTTTTCGGGGTTTGGGACACGCCCCCCCCCACCATAATTCCTCCAATGTCTTAGTAGGGAGTCTGGCTGCTCTCCTAGCCTGTAGCTGTGGTTTATGGATGACTACAGGCATTTCCCTCTGCTCTGGAGCTGTGATGAGGGCCCTTGCTCCTCTTTGGTAGTAAGGGGACCCAAACTGGACCCTGGATCTGAGTTGGGCCAAAG
Organism: Macrotis lagotis; assembly: GCF_037893015.1. Classification (NCBI taxonomy): domain Eukaryota; kingdom Metazoa; phylum Chordata; class Mammalia; order Peramelemorphia; family Peramelidae; genus Macrotis; species Macrotis lagotis. The sequence continues at coordinate 166,922,686 of NC_133662.1, read as the reverse complement.
CAGCAGAGTCCTGCCAGGGATATCAGAGAAAGTTCTGCAGTCTCTCCCCACCATCTCACTGTCTATGGGCTGAGTGCTCTGGAAGCAGCTGCTGGGTGACTCCACAGGTTCCTGGGGTGGGACTTCCCTGAGGCTGGCACTGGCTTGGGCTCAGTGCTCACTCTGGTGCAGCAGAGTTCTCCTGCCAACCCTCCAAACTATACCTGGCGATGCCTGGACCAACAGGTCTGGAAATTGCTCCTACTGTTACCAACCCAGGCATACCCAAGGACCCATATGTACCCAGGGACCCAGGTGCCCTGCAGGGTGTTCCTGGAAGATTAGAACTGGTTTGCTCTGGTGCCTGGGCTGCACTGCAGCTCTTTCCAACTCTAGTCCTGGTGTAATGGACCTTTCCCCCAGATCTACCAATATGTCTTGGAATGGAAAATTATTTCAGTTTTTCTGTGGCTTCTGTCTTTCTAGAATTTGGTTAGAATCAAAATTTTATGGCATTTGGAGTTTTATGGGGAAGAGTTTCTGAGAATTTCTGCCTTCATACTTACTTCTTGACTCTGCCCTCAAATTAGGAATTTTTTAAAAGAAGAAAAGAAAATGAATTAGGAACCTAAATTTGACAGAAATCTTTATATTCTGAATTTTAAAGAGAAAAGGCTCTTGAAGGACTCTCTATGGAAACGATGGCATATACAACACAAATCCACAAAATAAATGAAAATCAAAAATGAGTTATTGAATTTCTAAACAACATTTTATATTTCTCAGTACTTGACAAAGGACATTCTCAATAGGGAATATTTACTATGAAAATTTCATCTATTGAGCTCTAATATGACAAGATCTTTGAATTCAAGTAAAAAAAATTAAAAACTTGAATTGAGTAAAAAACCATAGTTCATACTCTTTTAAATGAGATGAATAAAGTTGATAACAAATGTGTTAATATATCTGATTTCTTAAATACAATTTCTTCTTTTATGATTCCAGACTCTTGCCAGAGATATAAAAGAAATGTCTGAGGAAATGGATAAGAACAAGAACTTGTTTTCCCAAACATTTCCTGAAAATGGTGATAACCGAGATGTTATTGAAGATACTTTGGGCTGTCTTTTGGGGAGGCTATCATTGTTAGATAATGTAGTAAATCAACGATGTCATCAGATGAAAGAAAGGCTACAGCAAATACTTAACTTCCAGGTAGGGCCATTCTTAAATTTTATTCTACAAAATTATTTGCTGTTTTATGGTTCTATTTCATCATCACTAAATAAGTTATTTAATTGAAGGATGTTATTTAATATATGATGCAAAACCAAAGTCAATTCAGATAGTTAGCAGTTTAGAAATATAACCAAATTATTAACTTGTGGAAATCGAAAATTTAAAATGCCATGGTCCTTGTAGAGATTTGGAGAAATTATGTGACAACAAAAAATGTTTGAGAGCTTGGAAAATTAAATAAATTGAACTTGGGGAATTTTCTAATATAAATGTTGAATATTATAGACTTTAAAATGAATTACAAAGATATGCAGAAAATATTTTAAAGACTGAAAATCCTTGAAAAAAAGCTAGTTACATAATCTTTATATCCATTTGAAAATTTATTGCATTTTTTAAAATTAAAGATTTTAAAGTTTTTTCTGTTTTTTAATTTGAGTTAAGATTTCTAATATTCACCAAATAAACATTCTTGTATACTTTCCATGACTTTAGGTGAATAGGGGGAACATAAGGTTTATATAATGACTGATGATATAGCTTGAACTTTAACTTTAAATGAAATTTAGGCCATCTTTTACAATAAAATTCACTTTTTAAAAAAATATTTAAGTGTTTAATAGGAGATGTTTTCATTAAAGATAGAAGTACTTTTTTTGAAAGATATAATTTAAATGATATTCAAATTATACTTGATGGAGTTTGAATTATAATCATGATTATCAAATATATACTTGAACATGCTATTTTCTGGATACTAAAAAAAAAGAGAAGTAAATAGTCATTGGCTTTAGTATCTTGCCTCCTAAAAATTTAAAAAATAAAAACCTACCAAGGTATTTTATATTGTTATATTGTCCTGAGAAATTGTAATATAAAATATAAATATAAAATAATGAGATTGATCCATGTGGCTTATTGAAGTCTGTCTATTTCATTTACCTTTTTAAAATTAAAAACCTAATGAATTCAATGAACTTAATAACTGCACTAAGACTTTTTGGTGACTCTCTATATATAATAGAACCAGAGAAGACGTTTTATCATTGAAATGATGAATCTCTAATTTTAGAGGTTTTTCTGTTTTTTCTTTTTCATATTTATTCATCAAAAAGTTTTTAAAGCTTGTTTTTTTTAAATTTTGAACTCCAAATTTTCTCTCTTCTTTCCTCCCTTCCTTCCATACTTGAGAGGAGACATAGCTCAGTTTAGATATGTGTGAAGTCATGCAAAACATGATGATATGCAAAACAATAATTTATTTATAAGTCATGTTACAAAATAAAACATAGAACAGAAAAAACATAAAAAAGTTTAAAATAAGAAGGTATGTATTGATCTACATTCAGAATCTCATTCTTTCTCTAGAGGTGTATAAGATTTTTCATCATAAGTTCTGTGGAATATTCTGGGATCATTATATTCCTCAGAATAGCTAAGTCATTCATGGTTAATTATTGTACAATATTACTGTTACTATGTACAATGTTCCCCTGATTCTTTGCACTTCCCTTTTCCTCAATTCTTGCAACCCCACCCAGGTTTTCTCAAACCATTCCATTCATTATTTCTTATAGCACAATAGCAGTCCATCACAATTATATACCACAGTTTATTCAGTCATTCATCAAATAATGGATATCCCCTCAATTTTCAATTTGTGAATCTTTAATGTGTGCATTTTACTTTTCATTTAAAACATCTAATAAAGTAAATATATAATTTTCAAGGCTATTCAGCTTGTAGGTGATTCTTTCTGGTGTTCCATCTGTCCTCTTCCACAAATTGTTTTTAAATGCTTCAATGATTCTCCTCTCCCCTTTTTTGGCAAGCTTAGATATAGAACCCTTTTTCTTCCCATACCCACCCTCTCAAATTAAAAAAAAAACAAGAAAGAAGCTTTATAGCAAATATGAACATTCACACTAAATAAATTCCCACTTTGACCAGATAGATAGATAGATAGATGAATGAATGAATGGATGGATGGATGTTTGTCCTTCATTCTCAAAAATGACCATAACATCAGAGGAGGTGATGCCATGACAAGCACATAATTGGATTTGAGTGAGGGGGTGCTGCATCAAGTTACCAGCCTCATTTTCCTCCTCCAAAGCCAATTGGATCCAGTGGCCAGATATGAGTCAAGGTGACTAGAGATGGCCCTGGATGAAAGGTAATCGGGGTCAAGTGACTTACCCAAGTACACACAACTTGTGAGTGGCAAGTATCTGAGGCTGGAATCAAACTCTCATCCTCTTGACTCCAAGGCCAGTACTCTATCCACTGCATCATCTAGCTGCCCTTGGATGGATGAATGGATAGATAGATAGATAGACAGGCAGACAGATAGACAGATTAATAGACAGATATAGATATATCTTATTCTGCATCTTGAGCTCATCATCTCTTGCTCAGGAGTTGGATCACATGTTTCATTATCTCTCAAAATGTGTCTGATCATTGCATTGATCAGTGCTTGATAGCAGGGGTGGGGAAACTCCAGCACATGAGCCATATTGGTCTAGTATTGCCAAGAGAGCCACAGATGGGACTTGGAATTCAATAAATCTAAAGCCTTTTTATGGGTGACCAAATATAGCCTGCAAATGATGTTATAAGTATCCAAATGGCCCTTAGCAGGAAAAAAAATTCCTTACACTTGCTTTATAGCAATATCTTATATGTAATATGTTGTATTTGGATTCTAGAAAAGAGTCAGGGAGGAGGTTAATTAGCTTTATGTATTTGTTAAATGCCAAAGGTCAGTTTCTTTTGGAAGTTCTTTTCTATTTTTCTGGAACCTTTTTTCTTTTTCTAGGTAATTGCTTTAGCTAATAATAAAAGACCCATAATAATTTTATTCATTATATGTTATGAGACTTAAGGAATAGAATGCATGTTTGCATGTTGTTGTTTTTTAAAAGATTGTGTTTTTGTTGTGTTGCTTTTTTTTGGCAAATTCTTCCTTCTTGGGTATACATTTTACATAATCATTACACAGTGGTCAACTCATGTACATACACTATGGCATTTAAAAATATTTTATTCTCCTTTAATTGGAGGCAATCGCTACAATAAGAAAATGATTTAAAGGTCAAGCCACAAATATTTTTATTCTCCATAAGTATCAAATACCTGCCATATTGGCAGAACACTTATTGGAATGATATGTCTCCAAATCTCATTTCACCCCTAAGTATTTATAGCAATAATGGGTCTGACTAATAATGAAATAAATGACTTCTTGGAAAAATGCAGATGAGCAATAGAGATAATGGAAAGGTTGAATGTGTAGGTATGTTCTAAGTTACCTGTGAGTTATACTTAACTATAAATAATCAGTTGATATTTCAACATTATCTGTTCCTGGAATTTAACCAAAGTAAATATCCTGGGAACACTTTTCAATGGCGTTAATTATTTGAAAATGAAAACAAAAATTACAAGTGCTTATTTAATGGATGAGTCAACACATTAATTTTAAAAGTTGAAACTGTCTTCAAGTCTGTTTCTCAATGTGGAGTACAATTATATTCATCAATTTTTTTCATATGCTATTTATTCTTTCCTCCCCATTACCAACTACATAATCATTCATAGATTGGTAGTGGGGAGGTAGGAACTTATACAAATGTAGGAAAAAAAATAATTAATTATCTGTAGACATATACAAGTGAAATGTTTTTGAAAAAATCTTAAAAAGATACAACAATCAAGGCCTAATCATTCTTATGGATTTGTCCCTTTATGAATTTTTTTTAAGCCAAAAGAGGCAACCATGGAGTGGTAGCTTAAGAGCTGATTGCTGAGCTAGGAAGATCTGAGTTCAAGTCCCACCTCTGATACAAACTGACACTGGGAACCTGGGCAAGTCCCTTAACTTCTTATAAGTAGAAGGAATTTTTTTTTTTTTTAGATTTTAGAAAGGCAAATGGGGTTAAGTGGCTTGCCCAAGGCCACATGGCTAGGTAATTATTAAGTGTCTGAGACCAGATTTGAACCCAGGTTCTCCTGACTCCAGGGCTGGTGCTTTATCCACTGCACCACCTAGCCACCCCAGGAATTTCTTTATCAAGGAATTCCATAAAGCTGATTTCTCCTTTACCTAGTACACTTGTTGTATATCATTCAAGCATCAGCTGAAATTCAAGATACAATTAGCCTAAACTGAATACAATTATAAAAACAAATCTGCTATTACTGCATACCTCATACTTCATTCCCCAAGCAAATATAGGCTTTTTTTTTTATCAACTGTGCCAATACTTTCCTCTGTGCAGTAAAGAACTGATTTTTGTTTTGCATCCATTTTTATAGAGTGGAAAAAATTTAAATGAATATGTGGAAAGATAAATACCTCATATTCAAAAATTCGGCTAATATCATTGTTGCCACTGGCTATGTATTCATTTCTTGACAATTTTCATATATTTAAGAAGTATAGGTCATTCTCATGAAATACAATCTGTTTTTTGTCTAGTTAAAATAGTTGCTCCTTTCGGTACCTTAGGCAGCTTATCTTTTTCTCTGTTTTTTTTTCACATTCATAATTCTTGTGTTTTTACTCTGCCTTTTTTCTCTCTATGAGCTCTTGTCTTTTCTCAGTTGTAAGAATTGGCAGTACAGTGGATCCCCAGAAATTTTTATTTAAAGCTCACCTTCATCTGACTATACATAATACTCTGATAATATTATTCCCTAAATTGATCAAAAAGAAGCTTTGATAGACATGGCATTGGTTTCTGCTGATGTACCTATTATGGTATTAGTTTTGTTCACTAAAAAATAAGCACATTTATTTTTGTTTCAAATAAAATTTAAGATGTTAAAACCATGATTTGTTTTTCTAATTTAAAATACCTCCTTTGGAAAAGATATTTAAGACAAATGACCTGATGATCATTTACTTTTTGGGAATACCAAGACCATCATGGATGCATTTCACTGTTTTGGCAATAAAATTAGGTTGGGGGAATAAATAAAAGATTCATTCAAATTATTGATCCTTTATAAATCCCTACAACTGTCCTAAACATTTCTTCCTCCTAAATTTATGAAAAAATATTGTATATAACTAATTGTATTAGTACTTTTCAAAAATCAACAAATATATTATCAAGTAGTGTGCTGCTATTCCAGAAAATTAGCTTCATGTCTTCTCATGGAGCGGTTTTATAATCCAATCTTTAATTGGAATTTGTAATGGATTTTTTTTCGCAATCTCATAAATGATATCTTTAGTTCAGATATAATGAAAGACTTTGGCTATTTTACTTTTAAGTTTTACCTTATTTGTGTCCATTAAAGTTTCAAATGCTTGTCAAATCCTATATACCAATATTAATAGTACAGAGATCTGAGATCTGTATGTGCCTCATCTTACTCCACTGATCTGTAAGTAGTTGGGTTTTGTGGGTTTTTCAGATGCCGATCAATCACTTTTGCTTTTTTTCCCCTCCCTCAGAATGATCTCAAACTGCTTTTGACATCTCTAGCAGATAACAAATATATCATTCTGCAACAACTGGCCAATGTGGTGGAGAAACCTGCAGCAGAACAAATGGAGGTATTTATAGTTATCCATGTCTGAAAAGGAGGGCAAATGTAAAAATAAAGTAGAGTTTATGGAGCAAATCAACTCAAATAGTCACCAGAAGATCAATATGTTGCCTATGAGAGAGGGGAAATGGGTCTTCTTTATCTTCAAAGCTAGATACAGTTATGTTCAATTCCAGGAGTCAGGAATCCTTATTTAAACCAGGGTAAAGAGTTAATTTCCATATTCCCTGAGATTATTGAGGTACACTAGAATTTTATAATATTTCAAGGGGATATTATGGACACTGCTATCTTCTTTTCCTAGCACTGAAGAAAGTAGTTATATTCAGGCAAAATTACCTTCTTTGGAGATCTGTCATCTTATGTACATTCCTTTGTTATATTGTTTAGGTTATCTTTGACCCTTGAATATTAAATAGACTATAATTATAAAAAAAAGATAGTAATACTTAAGTTGGCACCATCAAATGTATAGGAATTACTAACAAAAAAAGAAATCTGGTTAGATCATGTATTTTAATATCAAACTATCTTAAGGTCAGTAACTATTTCTTCCAATGAAAATGTCTATTTAAGATAAAAAGCAGATTCTGTCTTCACTCTGTAGTGCCTGTTTATCATCTGTGATAGAGATTCTATTTTTATCCAACCACTTTATGATTCTCTCTGGCGCAATAAATATTCATTATAACCTCTATGTTTTTACTCATATTTAACCTCTTACATTGAATGCCCTCTTCCTGTTGATCTAAATCCTATCAAAGTCTTACTTAAGTACCACCCTTGTCATGAAGCCTTCTCTATATACTGATCATTTCCTTAACTATTCTCCTGTAACACACATGTCTTATAATTAGTTTCTACTCAATTATGTGCCTTTTTGTAATTTGTCTAATTAAAATTAGGATTTGTAGAGCCAGAAGGGTCCAAAAGGAACCCAGACAGCCCAATTTTCTCATTTTATAGATCAAAGAAATGAGACCCAGAGAGATTATATGATTTGTCTCATGCCACAGTAGCTAGTGGCAGAATAGACTTTAACTCAGATCTCTTGACTCTTGGCCAAAACTTTTCCTACTCTACCATACTGCTTTTGAGATGCATCATGTATATCATTATTTCTACCTAAATAGACTCTAAGTGCCTTGAGACTATGGATCACATCTTTTACTTCTTCTGTAACCCGTACAGCAGAAAATAGAATCACATGATTTTAGAGTTGGAGGAGCCTTGAGAGAGAAAATTAAACTTAATTGATAGATCATACAGATTATACATAAAATCCAGTATTTAAGTAAGCAAAAGTGTAGTAAATATCCAAACCAGGATTCAAGTTCAGGTCTTCTGACTACAGGAAGTTTATATTTGATAAATATTTTAGATATTTAATAGATACCTACTTTTCCCTGATTCCAGAGCGTGTCATATTCTCTAGTCATGTAGGTGAGAAAATTCCAGTTATATTTATAGTAGAAAATATACCCTGCTTGATGAAAAAGCCATCTATGTGCTACCAATACAAATAATAAATCATTCCATAAATGTTTTCTGATCATTTGGGAAGTTTTCATCATACTGCAGAGAAGCAATGGGTATTCTATAAAGAAATATTTCTTCATCTGTTCTCTCATCCATACTCCATTTTCAAATATTTATTTGATTGATACACATTATTTATCCTAGTTGTCCATCATTCCCTAACTTTTAAATCCTCTGCATTCCTGTTGTTAGCCAGTTCCTATATATTGAATGTTATTCTCTTTTTCATATAATAAGTAGTTTTTATATACTTTTTAAAACGATACCATTTAAAATAGGGATACATAATGGAATGGAAAGAGCAATGGCCATGGAGATTACTTGAATGTTACAAGGAAATGTCATTTATTTGATGCAGGCAATACAGCAGGCTGAAGATGGTCTGAAGGAATTAGATGCAAGTATCATTGAATTAAAGAGACGTGGTGATAAATTGCAAATTGACCAGCCCTCTGTGCAAGAACTCTCTAAACTCCAGGTAAAATTCAGCCAGCAGCCATTTTATCCACATTTTCTATTTCACCCTGTTCTTCATCTAGCACTGAAAACACACTTCGTACTTAATGTTTGTTGAATTAAACTGAACAAAGTAGTGCTGCTGTTAATATTTAATGCTCATTAATTGAAATCAATTTCTCTATTACATTTTTGATTTTTTTAATGAAATGCATATTACTTGGGTACTCACTGAAGAAACATTTTCTGTTACCTCTTTCAGTAACATCTCTTTAAGAATTCTCTTTATGATTTTTTTAGAACTATGCTTTTATTTGTAAATAGCTATATACTTCATATGATACGTTTGCATATAAAACATCTCATATGAACCCTATATAGGACTAAAGGGAAACTTTAGTAGCTATCTCCATCTGTAATTCCTACCCCCCCTTTAAATTTTTAGAGAAAATTCCATGTATTTTGTTATATATTCTGTTTAAAATAGTTCCAGCAGTTACAACTGTAGCCCTGTCTCTATAAGTTTTAAAGTATTTGCAATGTATCTGAAACTTTACATCAGAAAAAAGACCAATATAGCATTTAAAATGAAAGATTATATTATTTATCATTGCTCCCTAGATCTTTCCAAGATGCCAGAACACTCTAAGCTCCCTTTTCCAGACCTGTATTATTGAAGTAATACATCAAGCCTAAACCTGACACAGATGGGAAAATATGAGGATTGCCATATTTGCCAATGGAGTACTATACTTTATTAAACTCAAAGTTGGCATGGCAGTTTCTATATTACAAAAGTCTCCAAATGGCTACCAATAAAACTCCAAGTTATCTTTGTATATCTCACTATAACAGTATTAAAAAGATACATAAACTCAATTAAGATTCATAAGTCCTTTTAGGGAAATAAAATAAATCTTTATTAAACAGAGATAGACCTATTTAATTGGGTTCATTGCTACACCTAACATTTCAAAAACTCTTATGTGGAGCCCTGTTTATAGTTTCTTCAGTTGTTATTTCAGAGTCTTTAAACATGAGAGAAAAAGCCAAGTAACATACTTGCTCCTGAGCATGAACATTAAATTTTATCACATTGGATATTTTTGATCTTCCACAAACATTAATATGATACATTAATTGACTCTACATAAATTTATAAATTCTGTGGTTGTATATCATCCTTTATTAAAATGTCATTTCAGGTCAAATAGCTACTTACTCCACCCAGTTGACAAAATGTTATCTTAGTACCTTAAAAATTTCACTTTGCTTCCATTTAACTATTTAAAAATAATTTATCTGAAGTCTAAAAAATGTGAGCTTGCTGGATATTAATGAAAGCACACACTTTCTCTAAAGAATAGTTGTAATTGTCTTTCTTCTCTGTTGCTAAATTTCTGCATTTTCACTCCTCTCCGTATCTTTTCCAGTTATATATATTCCCCTAAGAAGTGACATTTGTCATCATTTATGAACTGTTATCAAATCTATATTACTCTTCACTGGTCACACAGATTTACTAAAGTATTGAAACATTAAGTTCTCTTTTTGGACATAATTTCCAAAATTTTTAGATGCATTAAAGGAAAATCAATTACTTCTTTGAGTGATTCTCCTAGAACTATAGCAAATCTAGGGATAAGTAAATTTTATATAGTCACATCCTTTAGACCAAGTGACATTTTTGTCTGTTATTTGCCTGTACATTGAATGAAAATCTGTTGTTTTTTTCTGTTCTCTTAGGACATGTATGATGAAATGATGATGGTAATTGCCTCCCGGCGCAGTGGGCTAAACCAGAATTTAGCTCTTAAGAGTCAGTATGAACGAGCTTTGCAAGACTTGGCTGACCTTCTGGAAACTGGTCAAGAAAAGATGGCAGGAGACCAAAAAGTGATTGTATCTTCCAAAGAGGAAGTTCAACAGCTACTTGACAAGCACAAGGTACAAAATAAATCCAAGCCTGTACTCCTAAATGCCACTTACATATTAAAACATAATATGCTCAGTCTTTTGACTAATTGCTTGCTGTATTTCTCTTTATATTTGTATTTTACTATTCAGTGCAACCACTAAAAGTAGATTAAGCCCACTGAAAGAGAAAAGTACAAGAATTTGTCACAGATTACCTGAAATGGGATCTAGAGAAAGTTCTAAGTTAAAATACATAAAATTTTAGTACTTTTCAAAAACTAAGACCCTACTGGCAATTTCTGTGCTTTCAATGTAAGATAATCAAAGATTTTATTATTTCAATGTCTATTCTCTCTGCTGAAAGATTACTTTTTATTTCCTTTTACAATTTCATTCCAGAAACATATTTCTTATTGGCTTCTTTAGCTCAAGAGCAATGATTTTTCTATTTGCCCTAGGAAAGAACTCCTTCCTAATTTAGAGATGAAACTCACCTCCATTACAGTTACAAATATTTTGAGACATGTAAAGATGTTTCTCCCTCCTCTTTCCTTAACATCTTGAGAAGATAGAATCTGTCTTTCGCTAAGTGTTCATTCTACCTGGTTATATAAGGACAAAGAGTAAGGGTAGCCAAAAAACAATGAGGAAGAAAAATGGCAAGATAATCATTTTTTAAGGCAATTTAAGATTTACAATGCATTTTGCTCATGAACTTTTATTTACTATATATGAGGCAGGCAATAAAAATATTACTATTGCTATACTGTGGAGGAAGAAACTGGAGTAAACCAGAGTGCCTAGGTTCATGCATCTAGTAAGCATATGAAGGAGGAATTGTAGCTAAACCTCTCCCAACTTCTCAAAAAAACACTGTTCTTTCCTCTGTTCATATGACTTCTCTAAAATATTGAGATGAAAGACCAAGATTATAGCTATTACTAGATTGCCAAAAAATGTAGCATAACCTCTTCATTCATTTCTAGATAGTTCATATGAAATACTTTTAGCCTTTATATAATCATTTAAAAGCTATATTGGTTTCATGAAAATTATACTTGGTCTATTTGATTAAGAGTTAATGAATATGATTTTGCATGTGCCAAAGTGGAGAGCTAATAATTTTTGAATTGATAATGGTGATGAAATCTTTAATGAACTTTTCTTAGGTCTGCAAAATTGCTACTTTAGCTTTGAGATATTAAGTTCAGAAGTTATTTATCATGGATGACAATCTAATAGTAAAGTGTATATGACTGAAACCAAAAAGTTGCTATTATGCCCTACATATAGGATTATTAAGAAAAAGAAAAGAAAAAAATCATTTAGCCACACTGTCTTCCTTTTGCTTCCAGTACCATATAATCTCCTGCATTCAGATGAAGGTATAATTTTTCAGATCTCATTTTTTCTTGATACTCAGATCCATGCCTTTATGATTTATTGGCATTTTATCATTTTATCATGATACTTTTTTCTCAAGTCATTGACATTATAATGAAAGATGTGTATCAATTCAAAAAGTATAGAAATATATAGAGACATATTTTGGCACAGTTTTTCTCACATTTAGGATCATCTATCAATTAAATTGGCTGTCTCATAGATCAATGAGCTTCCATAGCTAAAGGTATTCAGCCAAAGCATCAATACTGGGTTTTGTAGGAATGTTGCAGAAGAAATTCCAATAGATTTGTTTAATGATTCAGTAATCTGCAAGCTTAATATGAATTATCACAGTGCTATGGCAGCAAAGATGATAACTGAATATTTTAATTTTTAAAGGGAGAGTTAGAGCTTTCAAGAAGGCAATACTTTAGAATATGTGGAGATGAAATATTACAAGTAAGAAACACATAATTAGAGACATAGAATAAAAAATTTACTTTGTGTAGACATCCAGGAAATAGTGCATAGGTTAGCTTGTTTGGAACAGGGGGTTGTATAAGGGAATAATGGAAGATAGATTGGGTAGGCTAGATGCTAAAGGTCCTTTAATTCAAACAAAAGAATTTGAACTTTATATAATAGAAGACTATGAACTATCAAGGGTTTTCATGTAGAAAGTAGTTCATAAGGATGGATCTCAATTCTAAAATATTCTGGCACCATTGTGGAAGAATTCTTGAGGGCATAAGAAGATTGTTGAGGCAATCCAGATTTGGAGTTTTGATTGTGATGGTGATAGTGAGTTTGGAATATTATAATATTGCTCAAGCTGAATATTACATTAATCCAATTCTGTTAACACTCTTTTTGAAAGCAAATTTTCCAGAAAAAGTAAGATGTGAATATATTTGTGACCCCTTTTTTTTTTAAAAAAAATTTCTAGGAGTATTTTCAAAGTCTTGAATCCCATATGATCTTAACTGAAACACTCTCCAGGAAGATAATCAGTTTGGCCATCCCAAAGGAAAATCAGGTCCACATGGAGTTGATGGATCAGGCTACAACTGTATTAAAGCAGGCTCACAAGAGAGGTGTAGAGTTGGAATATATTCTTGAGGTGAGACTTTGATTTTAATTTACTTTTCTGTTATAAACAAATGCAAGGTTATTCATTAAGTCAAGATTTGTTTATTCAATCTACTTCATGATTTCATCAGTCTTTTTTGGGTTCTGCAACAGATGGATTTTTGCATAGATTCTGTACTTAGACTTAATCTTCAGAAATGTAAGTCCCAGCAAAATATTAGTAGCAAAGGCCTTTCCAAAGATTTGACAAATAAGCATTTATAAGATGGAAAGAAAAGATAGAAGACGTGCATACCAGACTTAAAAGTCCAAATGGTATTTATTAGAGAATCATTTATAGACCACTGGAGCCAGGATGGATTATCTCTTAGAAATAGGAACTTGATCTTTGTATCTTTGACTGATCTTCTGAGAAGTTCTCCTCTCACAGGTGATGTGAAGTCATATTAAGAAGAAAGAGGCCAAAATATGCTCATGATCTGAATTTCTAACTTTTATTCTTAGCTTTCTTTGCGCCTTTCTCCAGATTCTAAAGCATGCAATAGGCACAGTGAGCAGGTAGGTTAATGTTCACTGAGGATCTTTTGTTCAGTAATTTTTATATTGTGTATGGAAAATTGACTATCGCTGTTCAGAGGTACAATAAATTGTAATACATCATCTTACCCAAACTTTATATTTTCTTGCTTTCTTCTGAGTATTTTGCTATAGCAACCTAAAATGTGAAAAATAAATAAAAAATTGATGTTAAACTAACCATAAAAATAATTTCTGAAGGTCATAAAACTTCATTTTCATGGAAATCAGAAAGAAATACTTTTACAAATAAGTTCTCACCAGCAATTAACTTGCTGTCTCACAAATTTAACATTTCCATATTACATATGATTGTAGACCTGGTCCCATCTGGAGGATGACTATCAAGAACTCGCCAGACAGTTGGAAGCAATTGAAAGCAGCATTCCAAGTGTTGGTTTGGTGGAGGAAAGTGAAGAAAGATTAAAAGATCGAATAGCATTATACCAGGTGGGTTATCATTGAAATTTTTTTTATTTTATAACTAACTAAATATCCATTGAAAATTTTTAATGATCATAAAATTAGAATAAAAATGAATTGTTTTACTAGTGTACACTTACTTGTATTAAATTATATACTTTCCTGAAAGCACTGAAACTTTATAATTATATCAAATTGACCATTTGAAATATATATATTTATATTTATAGCACATAATGTGTATGTCTATATGTGTAACAGATATGTGTTTGCATGTATAAATATATGCATTATTATATATAATAGTAATATATGCATTGTCATTAAACTCAAGGACTTCCATATTAACTAATATAAAAAGCATTCATTATTATATATATATATATATATATATATATATGTATATGTATACAGGTATAGATATATGTGTGTATGTATATACCGAGTTGAAAGTGTATACTATTTAGCATAGTAGATGAGCATAGTAGAAGAAGAGCCTTATGGGTTTTTTTCATATTATATATATTTCCTGAAATTTTTCTTCAATGAACATTTTCGACATTTCCTCTTGGAACCTGATCATTAGCTAAACAATCTTCAATTGGTTGAATTTGAAAAATATATTTGCTACATAAATTTTCAATCAAGCTGAAAATCAAGAAGATTGGAGCATAACAAGAAATGTTTTTGTTAGCACAGAGTACAACTAGATTTATTATCAATAACAAGTTCTTAGGGACCCTAGAAAAGGTATAAAATTCAAGAAGGGAGGGGTGCAGAGGGAGAAATCAGTGAAGTTCCTGACCCAATATTTTCTATCATTTTAGCAGCTGAAATCAAGTTTGTCTGAATACCAGCCAAAATTATACCAAGTACTGGATGATGGGAAAAGACTCCTAATATCCATTAGCTGTTCAGATTTAGAAAGCCAGCTCAATCAACTTGGAGAACATTGGTTAAATAATACCAGCAAGGTTACTAAAGAACTGCACAGATTGGAGACAATATTGAAACACTGGACAAGGTAATAAGTAAGCTCCATAATATGAGGCTGTGTTTTATCTAGACTCCGTAGCAATCACAGTGTGTATCCCAGTATTCTAATTAGGTACCAAATAATTAGTTACAACAGCAAACAACAGCACATGACATCTTCTAGTTATTGCAATTTAGGTGTCATTAAGGTCTTTGACCAAAATAAAAGCAAGAATCTTTGTTATTAATACTGACTATAAGGTTTTTGACCTTAATGACTTTCCTATTAACTAAAGGCAAAGGCATTCATTAGTACATATGTTGTGTAAATGATGAACTAGTTAGGACTCAGTTAATATCTCCTTTTGCCTGTTTCTTTTAATAAAGGAGTACTTTCCAAAAGACTGAAAAATGGAATTAAGATTAAATCACATATCAAAAAGTGATGGTTGATTAGGCTGAGAAAACAGCTTTGAAGAGGGAACAAGTAATGTGCATACAGAATAATTCTGTGTAAATTAACATTTTCTCTTTATATTTCACCTTGTGAGAGGCAGGATAGTACAGGGGGAATTAGATTTGCAAGTCTGAGGTAAAGTCATTCTGTGACCTCAGATAAGTCCCTTAATTCTTCATAGTTTTCAGTCCCTTATCTATAAAATGAAGGGATTGGGTTGGATGACACCTGAAATTGTTTCAAATTCTGGCTCTGTTACCACATGGTAGATATGTGACTGATGTTGAAGGTAGGACAAACTGGATCTAAATCCAGCCTCTGAGTTAGGCTGACTGTGTGATCATGCAAAGTCACTTAAGCTTTCAGTATCTCAGGCAATTTATTTCAACCAAAATCTACAGATGAATCATAGATTTTCAGAATTGAAAGGTATATCAGAGGCTAACCAATTAAACTGATAAACATCCCCCTCCAAAAAAACAAATCTCCTCTGCAACATAGCAACAAGTGATTGGTTATTCAAAGTCTTCCACTGAAGGGGGTACTCACTACCCCAATTTCTTGAAGTCATCCACCAAAGGGAGAACTTGTTACTTATATTTTGGATTATTATTTTGAAAAAAAATTCATATCAAGATTAAATTTGCCTTTGTTTCTTTCATTTATTGCTTCATCTTTCTGATTTTTATTAAAAAGTGAAGGGGGTTTTCATACTCAAAGTATGTCCAGTCCTCCAACAAACAGACTTCTCATATTGTTTCCCAAACTGCCATTTTCTCATTTTATGCCAGTAAAATCGCATCTCTTTTTCAAGAAGAAAAATTGTATCATCTTTCACTTATAAGTACAGAAATTCAAATATAATGAACTTGTGTTTTGTAATTTGCCCAAAGTCTCTGAGTTATAATATTTAGAATAAAAGAGACCTTAATGATCATCTATCTAGCTAATTCTTTTTTATGAGGAAATTAAGTGAGAATAACTTTTTCCAAGATCACATTGAACATAAATAGCCAGCCAGATATTGGGGGCTGAGACCAGATTGTTGATGCTTTTTCATTAACTGTCTGCTTCCTCCCCTTCAAAACTGCTAACATTGGTTGTAAAGGAAACATAGTACCAAGGGCCAAAATAAAAGCAAGAATCTTTGTTATTAATGCTGCCTATAGTTCTTGCTTTAAGATCTTTCTTAGTAAATGTAAATTTATTATAATTTATAATATTATAGATAATTAATATATTTATTGTTAATTATTATTTATACTACTAATTTTTACATTTAATAAATACTTTCCTCACATCAGCCATATAGTCAGTATAAATATTATCCCCATTTTACAGATAAGGAAACTTTACCCCAGAGAATTTAAATGACTTGTTGATGATCACCCACCTTGTAAACACAGGAGCTAAAATTCAAAAATAGGCCTTCTGACTCTGTACCAAACTCTTTCCTTAGCCTCACCTCAATGGACATTTATATGTTTTGCTGTCCTTAACTTTCTTACAGATATCAGAGTGAATCTTCTGAACTCATTCATTGGTTGCAATCTGCAAAGGACAGACTAGAATTTTGGAATCAGCAATCAGTGACAGTTCCACAAGAATTAGAAATGGTTCGAGATCACCTGAATTCTTTCCTGGTAAGACATTTATTTTAAGACTCTGAGCCATTTAGTCACATTTGGACCTTCTATTGTGTCTGTATTGATGCCATCAGCCATGTAAACTTGATTAAGTAAGCAATGGTTATTTACCTTGTAGTATGTATGTAATCATTAGTCAACATAAATGACCTTAACTTTCTATTCTTATTTGTTCCAGTATAATATTCTCAGAAAATATGTAGCCTTCACAGTAGGACAATACTTTTTTTTTTAACCATGCCTTTTTTATTGCCTCTATTTTGCCCAATATAGCACTGATGTAACATGAAGACCCAAACACCAAGAATTAAATCTAATGGCAGACCATCTTAAACATAATGCCTCCACTTGTGGAGCTAACACATTTTTAGTTATGTAACATTTATTCTCTGAATTCTTCATTTAGGAATTTTCTAAAGAAGTCGAAGCAAAGTCCTCCCAGAAATCCTCAGTTCTTAGTACAGGAAACCAACTACTACGACTGAAGAAAGTGGATACTGCAGCACTTCGTTCTGGGCTTTCCCAGATTGACAATCAATGGACAGAACTTCTGGCACACATTCCGGTAATACAAGAAAAGTTGCATCAGGTATGCAGTGAAGAATCTCTTAAGTGTCTTTAGTCTTCTTTGGCTAAATAAATATTTCCCCACAAGAGAAAAAGGTATGATTAGAAACAAACATAAATGAATTATTCTTTCTTTTCTTTTAAAAAAAAAATTTTAAGTTTGTTATTTTTTTGCACGGCAAATGGGGTTAAGTGGCTTGCCCAAGGCTATACAGCTAGGTCATTATTAAGTGTCTGAGGCTGGATTGAACTCCGGTACTCCTGACTCCAGGGCCGGTGCTCTATTCACTGTGCCACCTAGTCACTGTCTCTTTTCTTTCTTAAATTCAGATAAACCTTTTCTTATTCCACTAATCCCTCTTGCTTGAAAAAAAAAATTATTACATGAATTAATAATATCCTAAGTACAATTTAGCATAGAAGTCATATTTTAGGCTCTTAATGAATCCTGAACTACTTTCAAAGTTCTAAAAATCAAGAGGCGTGTATGTGTGTGTGTGTATGTGTGTGTGTGTGTGTATTTTTAGTTTTTTGCTTTTGTTTGCTCAGTCCTGAAATAGAATTCCAAATGACTTAATGAGACAATTAGTAAGATAGAGCATTAAATGAATTTAATAGAGTTTTTAATCTCTTTTCTAAAAAAATTTAAAAACAAAAAAACGAGTTTTTAACTTCATGCTATTGTTAGAATTACTTGAATGTTTATGAAATATTTTATGAATTTTGCATGACAATTCACCATAATATAGTTTTTATTGTTCAGTATTTTAAAGATGTTTAATTTGGAAGTTATTTTTGGAATTAAGAGGTAGGAAATTTCTGGAGAATCATTTAGTATGTAAATCAAAATTAACACGAGGTTACTAGTTAGCAGGAATTAAGTTGAATTTTAAAACTTATCTTGTTCTAAATCATGCTTGAACAGCTGCAAATGGATAAATTACCTTCACGTCATGCTATTACCGAAGTAATGAGTTGGATTTCTCTTATGGAAAGTGTTATTCAGGAGGATGAAGAGAAGATTAAAAATGTTGTAGGACATAAAGCAGTACATGACTACCTACAGAAATATAAGGTAACTAAAAGAAAAGGTTTACCTTTGTATCAAATAAATGTTAGGTTATTATTGTTGTTGTAAGATTTTTGGATTTTGGAGGGGGAAAAAGATCTCAATATATAATAAAAATTATCCTAATATATATATCAATGATCTACAAACTTGTCGGGTTAATGTGTGTATATACAGAGAGAGATAAATACACATGCATATATCACACTCACACTCATGTACATGCAAATGCTAGTGTGTACATGCATGCTAACATGCATGTCCATTCTCATATGTTACACCCATGTGCTATGCCCACACGCGTGATGTGTGTGTGTGTGTGTGTGTGTGTGTGTGTGTGTGTGTTATATTCTGGTCCAAATATAATGAACAATGCACAAACTCTCAACACCACAGCAAAATGATCAAAAACTTCCCAGTCAGAAAAAAAAAAAAGAAATATCCCTTGTGGCAGTTCTAGAGAGATTATTTGCTATAAATTCTTAAGAACAGCTTTTTACTAATTATTTGAAAATAAAAGCTGCTAAAAGGACATTTAATGTAAACAAAGAAATGGCACTATTTGTGGGATAAAAACAAAAACATGGGTTTTTTTAACCCCTTATTTTGGAACCCCCATCTCAAAAATTAAAAAGCTAAACAAAAATTAACATCTTTCAAAAAACTGTTCATCAGTTTTCTACCATTTGTACTAGAGTAGTGACAATACCATTTTGCAGAACTTAGAATAAATCAACTATTAAAATTAGAAGATGTGTATGTGTGTGTGTGTCTTTTATTTCATATTTCTCTGTTTTCTTCTTATAGGGTTTTAAGATTGATATAAACTGTAAACAGTTGACAGTGGATTTTGTGAATCAGTCAGTGCTACAAATCACCACTCAGGATGTGGAAAGTAAACGTAGTGATAAGACAGATTTTGCTGAGCAGCTTGGAGCAATGAATAGACATTGGCAAATCTTGCAAAGCCTAGTAACTGAAAAGGTAAGCACAGTTACCCATTGCTATTTGTCTTCCCTAAAAAGAGCAAGAGCATGTATGACCTTTTCTAAAAATAGTCATTAAGTGAGTGAAAATACAGAATTTTCTACATGGCCTCTTAAAACCTATTAATTCTTTTCCATTAGATTATTCATTTTTTAAATATCTTAATGATTTTGGGTTACAAGAGAAATAAATTTCAGAAAGCCAGTAACGACAAAAGACAAAACCATTATTTTATCCTTTGAGTAATTAGCTATGTCTGGAAGAATATATTAAATTTTAGTGACACTGCTTTGATAAAATAACTAATCATCCTTTGAAAAATTTAATCCTGAAGTATATTTACTACTTTCACATGATGAATATGTTCATGTCCTTTTTTCCCTTTTGATGTAGATTCAAATGCTAGAAGGTTTATTGGAATCTTGGACAGAATTTGAAAATAATGTACAAAGTCTAAAAATTTGGTTTGAAACCCAAGAAAAAAAACTCAAGCAACAGCATATAATTGGAGACCAAGCTTCAGTTCAAAATGCAATGAAAGACTGCCAGGTAAACTATGCAGTTAATTCAATTATGCTCCATTGAAATTTCATGAAATCTTAGCATAGCAGTTTAAGAATAGTCAGGAATATTCTTCTATTGAGAACTTGAAAATTAGTCATATTATCTTTTGTTATCAGCTTTCCCAATTATAAAACTTTTTTGATCATTATATACCTTATCTTTAATAAATTAGAAATATAACCCCTCCCATCCTCTATTCAATTAAAAAACTTCACTGTTTATGTCTTTTATATCAGTAAATCAAAATGTACAAAAGCAATAATAAGCATAAATACATCTCAGAAGAGAGAACTTTCACAATACTTTGAATAATCAATAAAATACTGTAACAGAATTCAAAAACAGTAACTCTCTCATGAAAATATATAGAGTCAATGTTCCAGATTGTATGAAGAACTTCACTTCCACTATTATTCTTAGTAGGGCATAGATTAAGCAAGGGGGAAAAAAACAATGAAGTAAGCTGAAATTTATCCATTAAAATAAACATTTTAGATATAATCTAAATGTGAACTGATAAAATAGCAAAAGATTACAAAGAACAAGTGCATTGTTTTCCACATTTATAGCCTGTACAAATGGCTTTCTACTTTTTTGTCAAAATCAGTGATTGCAACAGTAAGGGTGTCACAAAATTAAAAAGAAAGCACATAAAATAACAAAGAAAAAATGCTAGGCAAATATTCTCTTATATCATGATGATTCTTAAAATTAATAGTACATTTTCATTTTCTGAAAATGGGCATGGAGAAAAATTAGGGGATACATTAGTCATAGCTACATAAATGGGACAAAAGAAGGTAGTCTGAGATAATTTATCCCCTCATTTCTTATTGATAAATAGCATGACTATCTTAAATAGAACTATGAAGCTGAACTCTACAGGTAAATTGATATTCCAAAATTCTATTTGTAACATGAAGAATCAAAGTCCTTTAGAGTATTCACATTTAATATCCCTATTTTAAAAAGACTTTTTTGTATTACAGACCTAAAATGATGACACTTCTTTGTTATTTTATTACTATAATCATCATTACCAAAAATTTCAAAATATATAATACTGTATCTTCTATCAGTTTTCTTCCTCTCGTTTTCTTTCTTTTCTTTTAGTCTTTCATTTTTTAATTATTTTTTGTTTTTCCCCTTTTCTCCTCTCTATTATTTCTGTCCTATAAACTATAACAGAAGTCTTACCAAATAATAATATTGTATTATTTCCAAATTCCAATCAAAATTGAATGCTTGTATCAACAATAGAGAGTTTTACATGGGTTTTTTTTAAGTAGATATATTTGTTTGAAACAATTGATAGAAAGAAAGTAGTCTGTAGGTATCAGTCATTACATCATGGTATAACTGAAAACTTTTATTTGAAAATCCCTAAATTGTGGTAAGATTTGTTTTTTTTCTTCTAAGGCATATATTTTCATAGGTATTATAATTTGGTAAAATACACTGAAATTAGTTGTTTAGATTTCAAACTCTGATTTTAATAACTTCATTTCTTCAATCTTTCCACTCCATACAATGTGAATAGACTTCAGTAATTTAAACAGAAGTTGGAGGAACTATTCACATATTAAGATTAGCTCTTTCCTCTCATTTTTTTCAAAATAAAAGTTGATTATTTAATTAACTGGTTGAAAATAAGAGCATTACAATTTTGTTTCAGTTATAAAATACTTGAGGTCATATTAATGATTGTATTAATTAATGACTGAATGGTCTATATTAATCAAATATGTGTGACTATGTGAATTTCAATTACTTAAACTGTGCCTAGGGTATTTAAGCAGTATGTTTCTAAGCTCTGACTTGTGAGCAAAAAATAGCATTGAATGCATATTACTAAATTTTTGATAACTGAATTCCATGCCAATGTTAGCAGTGAATAATTTAATTTCGTGCCAATATTGGCATTGAATAATTATTTCTTGTTATCTCTTAATTAATAGAAGTGTAGGACACAAATATTTATTTATTTTAAAAACATTTTATTTTTTTGTTTTTCCAACTGCAATGGTAATAGTTTTTACCAGTCATCTTTGTTGCAAGATTCTGAGTTTTACATTTTTCTCCCTCCCTCCCTCTGACAGAAAGCAATCAGCTACAAGCTCTATACTTTATAATCATGCTAAACATAGATCCATATTGATTATGTGGTGAGAGAAGAATCAGATCCAAATCAAAGAAAGAAAACAGAAAAAATAACAATACATAAGACAACTTTTAAAAACTGAAGATAGTAAATTTTGGACTGTATTTAAACTCCAGAGTTCCTTCTCTGGCATTTTCCATCACAAGTCTTTTAAAAGTGATTATTGCACTACTGAAATGAGCAAAGCCATCATGGTTGATCATCACCCCATGTTGCTATTAGTGTTTATAATGGTCAACCATTCCTCAATTGATTGGCATCCTCTCAATTTTTAATTCTTTGCCACTTCAAAAAGAACTGCTATGTATATTTTTGTACATGTGGGATTTTTTTATTCTTTTTCATGATCTCCTCAGGATACAGACTCAGTAGTGATGTTGATGGATTAAAGGATATACAGAGTTTGATTGTCCTTTCAGCATAATTCCCAATTGCTCTCCAGAAAAATTGATCCGTTCACAACTCTACCATCAATGAATTAGTGTCCCAGTTTTCCTACATCCCCTCCAGCATTGATCGTTTTCCTTTCTAATCATATTGACCAAACTGAAAAGTATGAAGTTATGTCTCAGAGATGTTTTAATTTTCATTTCTCTAATCAATAATTACTTAGAGTAAGTTTTCATATGATTTTAGATAAGTTTGATTTCTTTATCTGAGAAGAAGGTAATATTAAGTTTATCTTGAGATGGGAAAAACTATAGTGATAATTAGATAATATAATGATTTTTTGGATCATTCTGTATTTCACATACTTTTTATACATTATCTATCTGTACTTTCATTTGATTTATAATAATAGACAAAATTCATATAACCCTTTAAGGTTTGTGCAATACATTTTATATGTCACCTCATTTTATCCTTATAATAGCCCATCAGCATAGTAGGGGGCTACTGTTATTATGACTGTTTTACAGATGAGAAAACTGAGGTCAAGAAAGTTTAATTTATCAAGTGTCTCATAGATAATAAGTTTCTGAGGCAGCATTTGAACCCAGGTATCAAGGTATCAAAATTAGTAGGTTAATAAAATTATAAAATTTTCCTTTTAAAGAACATTCCTTCATAGTACCATTTCTTTTGCCCCATTTCCATTATGTCTGTCTCTCTAACTTTTAGGCAGCATAGTGGATAGAGGAATGGATTTGAAGGAGGTGGCTTAATGGATAGAACACTTGGTCTAGAGTCAGGAATACTTGAGTTCAACCCCAGGCATATCCCATAGATTCCTAATTTGCTGTAACAAAGTACTCTTTTAGGACTATTAAAGTCCACTGAGCTATTATTAGCAAATTATACATTTGTCATGTTATTCCTATTTCATTGAGAATTTTGAATAGAATAAAAATTATAGACAAAGAAAATTCCTTATGAATCACTACTATATCATTTTAAAATTAGCAAAAATTTAATTAGCAAGAATTTTAAAGATAAAGTTAGCAAAATTGTAATGTTTAATAAGATACAGGGATCTAATAGATTTTTAAAAAGTAAATTGTTCATATCCCATCTCATCGCCAGGTCTGGCCCCTACTTCCTCCTGTAACAACATCTAATCTATCATTATCTTTTATCTTTTAACAGATTCTATTTATAACTAATTGATTTTGTTCTATAAGTGCCAAAATTATGGTTCTTTATCTCTGAACTTAGTTCAGAAATTCAGCTGGCCTGTAATAAATTAAGTTTAGAAATTCAGTTCTCCTGTTAATCACTGTTCTATTCTTGCATCAAGGAAATATATTATCCTTGAGGGATGTTGGTGGATACAAGGGAGTCTGAACTAATATCTTTACACTGCCAAGCTATCCTTCAAGGATGTCTGGTCTATTATCCTTCAAGCATGTCTGGTTTGTTGTCCAAAGAAGTCTGATCCACTATCTCTAACCTTGCAGGCTGACTCAAACAAACATTTCTTAGTCACAAAAAGGAAAGATGGGATTGATTTCACCATTCATAATATTGAACTGTTGTAATTAATCATAACTTGTTCCTCACCAATGCAGTTATTATTCTGTACCCCCCAAAACTTTTCAAGATAGTTTTCTTCTTCAGATTCAGGGTTTCAGATTTGCTAAAGAAAATGAAATTCTATTTGTAGGTAAATTAATACTTTACTAATAAATTCATCATGTTGGGAAACTATGTGACTCAATTTACTATATTTTGACTAGAAATTTTTGCATAATTAAATCAGTCAAGTTCTGTATAATCTTTAAGCTACTATTTATATTCATTCATTCCTTAATTCAATAGTTATTAAGTTTTAGCTATTTACTAGCTAGCTATACTAGACACAAAGATATAAAGACAGAACTATAACAGTCTCTGCCCTAAAGGAACTTCTGTCAGGTCTGTAAAATGAACCCATATAGCTAGATACAAAATCTATACCAGTTAAGTGGAGAATATTTGAAGAAGGAGGAAGTAGAAGCCTTTGAATTAGTGAAAGCCTTTTAAAGGACTCAGTATCCATTTTTCTCTCCATTAGTTCATAAGATTTTATATCCAATTTAAAATTTTACTAATTCATTCTCTTTTTAAATATATTTTAGGAACTGGAAGATTTGATTAAAGCAAAAGAAAAAGAAATAGAAAAAATAGAACAGAGTGGACTTTCTTTGATTAAGAACAAGAAGGATGTGTCTGGTGTCATCATGAATCACCTGCAAGAGCTCAACCATTACTGGGCAAATTTAGATCATATGGTAATAATGTATAAAAAAATAAGATAATAAAGGTTACACCAAGATTTTAGAGCATATTCCTTCTTTAGATATCTAATGATCTTAAGATCATGGCCATCTTGACAGATTTGGATTTCTTAGAAGATCTGTACTACTATCCTTCTGCCATGGTCTGGGGGAAAATTACAATGAGTAGATTGCATCCTATTTTTAATTTAATCCTTTTGATTAGATTTGAAAAAAATTCTCTGGTTTCTTGAAGAGATTCAAGAAATTAGTTTATTGAATAAAACATGTTTTAGGTTGAGCTACTTCTGCAAAAGTCTGATTCTTATCAATGCTAATTTCATAGGGTGACATTTAAAAAAAACTAACCCTAAATTTTGGTGAGGTTTCTATGCACTGATTATAGATATGGCATCATAATTCAGAAATTGTTTTCTCTATCAAGTTTGTACTGGCATAAGCCACATTTATTCATATAATTCCTCTTCTTCTCTTAGCAATCACCAACTCCAAATGCTGCCCAGTATAATGGGCTATAAATGACTATCTTCATATAGTAAATATATTTGCAGTTCCCTTACCAGTTCAGTGGCTTATGAAAGTTGATCCCTCAAGAGATTGCAAAAGATTATCTTAAATTCTATGTTTTTCTTCTTCCTGATTTTTATTATGTATATTGCCCAATTCTTATTAGATAGTCTTTAATAGCTCTAGACATATAAATCAGTGTATAGGGTTAGGGTTATTTCACATTTTTTTGTGCAATTATAAATGTATTATTCTCTCCACATATACTTTCTAAAGGTTGGACAGCTCAAGATATTACTACAGTCAGTGTTTGATCACTGGAATGTGTACAAAGTGGCTTATGAAGAAATGAACAGTTACCTAATGGAAGCCAGGTACTCTCTTTCCCGTTTCCGGTTGCTGACTGGCTCCCTAGAGGCGGTGAAAGTGCAAGTAGAAAACCTTCAGGTGAGGAGCAAATATTAAATATTTCATTGCTGTGACTTTAAACTTGAAAAGGATAATGGAAAAGTTTGTACAGCTGTTTATTAACCTTATTCTTTATGCTAAAACATTTAAAAAAATTTAAAACCATGTTTATATACTTTGTTTCTGAAGAACTCCTCCCCATAGATTCCATTTCTTCACCGGGTGTTTCATAAATAGATGATACCTTGTTCTAAATATTTTATATTCTAAAGCAAATATTATGGAATATTCACAGGTTTGTGACTCAGCACTATTTCAAAAATTTGTTTTATTTCTGAAACTAGGTGACTTAGAAGGTAGGTTACTGGATTTGAATTCAGCAAAACCCTGAATTTAAATCCTACCTCAGGGGTAGGTAGGTGGTGCAGTGGATAGAGCACCAGCCCTGGAGTCAAGAGGACCTGAGTTCAAATGCTGCCTCCGACACTTAAAATTGCCTAGCTATGTAACCTTGGGCAAGTCACTTAACTCCATTGCCTTAAATATAAATAATCAAATAAATAAATGTATCCTGCCTCAGATGTGTTAAGCTGTGTAACCCTGTACAAGTCTCTTAACCTTTTTGAACATCAATTTCTTCAAATATAAAATGAAGGAATTGGATTTTTGGCCTCTAGAATCTCTGCCAGGATCTACAATCCTTCTGATCCCAGAATCCCCTCCTTTTTTTTAAACCTCTAAGTTCTCTTCCAGTTCTAAATCTATACTGCTACACTCTATTTTCTACTGCTGATATGTTCCTCCCAAGTATTCTCTTTTTCGGCTCATCTTGCCAGTCTCGGCAAGTTAAAGGATTACAAAAAAAATCAAACAAATAGAAATGAATAGAAAAGCTATTAACTAGCTTTTTTAAAACTAGCTTTTAAAGTATTTTTTCTTTGCTTTCCATGGAAAGCTAAGTGCTTGTGCCACGTGTGTGCTTTCTTCCTTACTGCTCTGTCCTTTGTTGTATCCATTATCAATAATAACATCTAAAATGGCATTCTGAGCATAGATGAAGATAACCTACCAAGCCATACCATCTCCACTAAACTGTTGCCTCAGGGTCCCCAACATTGTCCACCATTCTAATTTGGGTACTCTCTTCCATCTGCTACTAGCTGTAATTGGAAGAATAGGTACTCTGTGTATTAGGGGTTGAAAAGGGCCACTCAAAGCCTAAGGTGCACAGAGTGTACCCTTCCACACTTCTAACTGATTCTGGCTACCTGGCACAAATTCAAATACTGCTAATCCAATGTCTAGTTTCTCAGAAAGAAATTTACTTTCTCTGACAAATGTTTAGTTTCTCACATCATACAGTGGAATATACTAGGTGAGTTCTTATTAGTATAAGCTGATTGTGAGGTTGGTGTGAATTATAATAACTTTAGGAGAGCTAAAATAATTTGTTAATGCAAAGCATTAAAATATTCTCTTGAACTTTTTGTGTATCAATGGCAGTTTTATTGGCCTTTCGTCATTCATTACATGATTCAGTGCCTTCTCTGTGAATTAAAATAATAATAGTGAGATGGTGACTTAGCACAGCATCCCCTCACTCAAATCCAATTTACTTGCTTGTAATGTTATCACCTCCCTTATGTCATGGTCTTCTTTGAGAATGGAGAACAAGCATCAGTTTTAAAATAATACTGGACTTTACCAATTCACTTATGGACATATTTCCTAGTATTGTATATTGCCTAGGGTTGGCTTCTTTGGATTCTATCATCTACCTTCCAACTAACCCCCGTTTTCCCATCCTCAAAAAGTCTTATTTTATGGTCCCTGAGTTCTGGGCATTGCCATCACATTTCATCCTGTCCCATAGCCTGTGGCTCTAATATATAAAAATATAGTTGGAGACTTCTTCTTGGTCAAAAAATATCCCAGAAAAAAAAAAAAAGGTACTTTCTCTCATTCTGAAGTATATTCTGGAGTTCCTGGAACTACTATAAAAAGTAGTAGAGGGCGGTGGCGGCGGCGGCGGCGGCGGCATGGCGACTCTGGGCTCCGTCCGGCTCCTGCTGGCCGCCTCGGCGGCCCTCGGGGCCGCGTCCCGGCGCTGCCTCCTGGCCGGATCCCGAGCGGCAGCCGGGGGGCCGGGCCGGCGCGGGGAGCAGAAGCCGGGCAGCGCCGCCCGCCCGGGGGGCCCGGTACCTCAGCTTGTCGGCTCAGTGCAGCTCAGAAGATACAGTAACCATTCATTTTATAAACTGTGATGGTGACAAGTTAACAACCCAAGGAAAAGTTGGTGACGCTCTACTAGATGTTGTTAATAATAATCTAGACATTGATGGATTTGGTGCCTGTGAAGGAACATTGGCTTGTTCCACCTGTCATCTTGTATTTGAAGAACATGTATTTGAAAAGTTAGACCCAATTACTGACATGCTTGATCTGGCCTTTGGACTAACAGACACATCACGCTTGGGCTGCCAAATCTGTTTAACAAAGTCTATGAACAATATGACAGTTCCAGTACCTGCATCAGTTGCTGATGCTAGGTAATCCATAGATCTGGGCAAGAACTCATAAACTGCAGGATTGAGAACATTTTCATGGAATTTTACCTAGATTTTTATAACTATAGTTTATGTAATTGAATGAGAACTTGCCAAATAGAATTTATTGCTATTCCTAGCTTCGATATTTTAATTTTCCTTAAAAACTACTGTATTTTGTAATTCTTAAAAATTATGCAGCCTTTTTATTTTGTTTGAATTTCAGATTGTACAACAATTGTTATAAAAATTCACATGATATTACCTTAAAAAAAAAGTAGTAGTCTTGCTCCTCTGAAGTTCTATTTTGGAATCTTACCCAGAGTAGCAGCTTGTATTCGGAATATTCCTACTGAAATATAACCCCATAGGATTATATCATTTTAAAATCAGGAAGGGACTTCAGAAATCATCCACATCCATTCTCTTTCTTTTTCAATTGAAAAAGATCCAGAGTCACAGAGTTAATTAGTGACAGATATAGGAACAGTTATATAGTTTTCTTGATGTCAGACCTAGCCTCTTGCAGTCATACTAAAGATATGATTCTCCATCTTCATTTCTATGCCCTGGCTTCCTTCAGTTTTTACTAAACTCCTTTGTTCTTTGCTAATTCTATTGCTTTCTCTCTCTTGATCATTTCCAGTTTAACCTGTATATATATTGTTTCTTCATAGTTTTTTGCATGTTTTTCTTCCATTAGACTCTAAACTTCTTGTAAGCCAGAAATATCTTCTGCCTTTCTTGGTTTTTCCAAACTCAATGTATTAGCTGATACATGGTAGCTATTAAATAAATGTTAGTTGACTACTTGACTAATTCTAGGTTGACAACTTGAAAGAAGA
Organism: Macrotis lagotis; assembly: GCF_037893015.1. NCBI lineage: Eukaryota > Metazoa > Chordata > Mammalia > Peramelemorphia > Peramelidae > Macrotis > Macrotis lagotis. Next base: position 166,893,068 of record NC_133662.1, on the reverse strand, counting down.
CATGAGAACTGAAAGTGAAGATATCTATAAAAATTTTTCTTTACATTGTTAAATTAGATTAGCTAGCTGGCTATGGGTTGTTTTTTTTTAGACTTATCTACTAACCTCTTCTTATCATTAGTGTACATATCTTGGAGTGGTAAGAAAAGTTATTAAACAAAATCATTAAAAATTTATTTGGAAGTTACTCATTTTTAAGTACTTTCAAAAATACTTGGCAACCACCTTTTTAACTTTTTAAAGTTTATTTTATTTTTAATTTAGGAAGCAAAGCATTTCCTTAATAGTAAAATAAAAAATGATGATTTGCGCATGAAACTGCAAGACTGTTGTATATACCTTTCTTTTCCTGTTGAATATATAATAAAGTATAAATTTTAGTACTAATAATTAAGATACTATCATGCCACTTGTCTGGTTTGTTTTTTGTTTGTTTTTTGCTTTTTTGTGTGAATAGAGTCTACAAGATGAACTAGAAAAGCAAGAAAGTGGCTTGCAGAAATTTGGCTCTGTAACCAACCAACTGTTAAAAGAGTGTCATCCACCAGTGACAGAAACACTTACCAGTACATTGAAAGAAGTAAATATGAGGTATGGCATAGGTTGATTTTAGAGCTGCCTTTTTAAAAGATCTCATTCTCAATGTCATTAGTGATACAATTGAAAGACTAGAATTTTGGACTTGAATTTAGTAAGGTTTTTGTCCCCATATAATCATTCTTTCTACTTGATTTAAAGTTGAAAAATAAAGTGTTGTATAAAAGGAAAATGCATTGATTGATTTGGAACTACTACCTACATAAATGGAACTGTCAATAACGTAAAATATTTTCATTCCTAATTCTGTATCTTCAAAATAAAATTATAGGCCTCTGTTGAAACATTTTTATTACTTTAAAAAAACAAGAATGTTGTATATTATTTCCATTTCTGTATTGTAAAATCTCATTTTCATCATAATTAATGTGCCATTCAACAGGCATAAAGTGCCTATGATGTTGCTAGGGTTACAAAAACAAGGAAAAAACAGATCCTGCTATCAAGGAGACTTCATATTACCCTATCTATGTGTGTTTTCTATCACTTCCAGGTGGAATAATTTGCTGGAAGAGATTGCTGAGCAGTTACACTCCAGTAAGGCCTTATTTCAACTGTGGCAAAGATATAAAGATTATTCTAAGCAGTGTGCTTCAACAATTCAGCAGCAGGAAGATCAAACCAATGAGCTATTGAAGGCAGCAAATAATAAGGACATTGTTGATGATGAAATTGCAACCTGGATTCAAGATTGCAATGTAGGTTTCACAAATATTGTGTTTCTTCACTTTTCCTTTCATCAGAATTCAAGTTTGCTTAGTTTCCAAAGATTTACCTAATGTTACTCATGAGATATGAATATGCCTCAGAATGCAAATTTTTTCCACAAGGTAAAGGTACCAAAGAAGTAGTCACCTCTCTGAGATATGATAGTGTTTGAAAGAGATGACTTTGTCTTAGGAGAGGAATTATGTGATAGTGCCTATACCTTCACTTGGTTAACTGCTTTAAAACTGTTTTTTTATTCTACTTTTTTATTGATATTTACTTTCCAAATATATGTTATGAAAGGTTTTTTTTAACATTCATCCATATCCCTGTGCATATTTCTATGTTACAAAATTTCCTTCCACCCTCCCTTCCCAAGTCCTCCTCCCCTCAGTGGTGAATAGTCGGTTAATATTGTTCTTACACATTTGTGTTAGGCATATATACAGGTTAGCCATTTTGGGTATGAGGAATTAGGATTAAGGGAAGAAATACATAAGAGACAATTTTCTTTAAAAGTGAATATAGTGTTCCTCAGATTCTGAAAAAAAATGTTTTTTTGTTTTGTTTTATTTTGCTTCCTCTGGATGGGGATAGCATTATTCATGGCCAGTCTAAAAGGCTTGTCCTAGCTCTGAACTGCTGAGAGGAGCAACATCCAACAGGGTTGATCAGCTCACAGCGTTATTATCAATGGATCCCTGTACTGTAAAATATTTTTAAATGCTTAAAATAATGTTATTGATAATGTGTACATTGTCCTCTTGGTTCTTCTCTCTTTGCTCATCTTCAGATCCTATAATTCTTTCCATGCCTCTCTAGAGGCATTTTGTTTTCTTATAGAACATTTATGGTTTCTTATAGAACAATAATATTCCATAGTATTCATGTACCCTAACTTGTTTAGCCATTTCCCAATTGATGGGCATCCCCTCAATTTCCAATTCCTTGCCACTACAAAAAAAACCTGCTATAAATATTTTGCAACATGTGGGACTTTTCCCATTTATTATGATTTCATCTGGGTAAAGACCTAGAATTGGAATTGCTGAGTCAAAGGGTATAAACAGTTTTATTGCTCTGTGCATAACTCCATATTGCTCTCCTAACTGCTTTAAAATATAAACTGATTTTCATTAAAAAGTCAAAAAGATTCTTTCAATTTTCCTTCCTTTATGATTTGTCCTTGCTAGGCAATGACTATAATTCTTTTTAAAGTTCAAGAGAGATATTTAATGTTTAAAACCGAGCATTATTTCAATTGGTTTCTGTAGTGCTGATATGATACTTAAACCAAGTCATTTCATTTAATCCCATCTGTAACCTCTAGTGATAAGGCAAATAATCCTGGTTTTCCCTTTCCCATTGAATATATAGATATAGATACATTAGAATCAGTAGCAGAAATCTTAATCCACAGGTAGATGGGAGCTCAGAACATAACTGAATTCGAGTTTTTTAATCTTTTTTTTAATGTTGTCTATTATGCTATTGTCTAGCTGGTAAAGTCAATGGATCCCTGCATAGCAAAATATTTTTAAATGAATAAAATAAAATATACAGCATTACAAAGGAAACCAATTATAATGAATTATTCTCTTTTAAATATATATGTGTGATGTGTGTGTATGTGCATGAGTATGTATGTGTTCCTGTATGTATATATGTGTATATGTATGTAAGAAATATATAGATATAGTCCCAGTTAAGAACCCTTATCTTAGAGAATAAAGAGAAGACATGTTCCCTTATTGGGTAATAATAAATATATACTCTGTGTGTGTGTGTGTGTGTGTGTGTGTGTGTGTGTGTGTGTGTGTTATGGGGGAGAGTGTAACTGAAGAGGAGACAGCACTCTTGGATATTAGTGAGATTTAGATTGCTTGAATAAGTATATGTGGATACAAAACCTATCCTGCAACAGAGAAGTGAACTCACTGTTTATATAATTATAATAAGAAGTTGAAGAGATTCACATGAAGAGTTATTTTATGGTAGACATTTTCATTTTTCTCACTCCTTTAGGAGCAACTCAAAGGCCAGAAGACTGTTCAGGATTCATTGTTTGTACTCCAAGAGCTGGGAGAGCAACTCAAGCAGCAAGTGGATACTTCTGCAGCTGCGGCCATTCAGTCTGACCAGTTGTCTTTGAGTCAACACTTGTCTGCCCTGGAACAGGCTCTCAGCAGACAGCAGAAACTGCTACAGGTGGGAAAAAAAGATTGCAGTAGAATTGAGAAACTGGGCTCAAATGTGAAAATATTTATAAATGTTAGATTAATTTTTCAGCCAGATAGTACTAGATCCTCACCAACCTTCCCCAAATAAATAATAATTGATGAGCAAATTCTTAAAATACCAGGTTTTTTTAATTATATAAAGAAATCTATGTTAATTATACCTATATTCCTTCCTCTTACATGAATTAGTCAAGAGTACAAGTATTTATTAAGCACTTATATACTATATGGCACAGGAGATACAAGACAGAAATGAAATAGCCCTTGTCTTCAAGAAGCATAGATTCTAACAGGTGACATATAATACACACATATAGATCTATACAAAGCACATATGTGACCAATACAAGATAACCTTAGAGAAAAAGGCACTAGAGTTTGGTTGATTGAGGGGAGAGTGGGGGGGATAGAGGAAGGTCCATCATATAAGGAATGAAACATGAATTTAGCCTTGAAAAAAGTCAGCCATTCAAATTGGGGATGGTTCATTCCATGTATAGGAAAGAGCCATTGCAAAGGGATAAAATGGAAGAGGAAATATTGTGAATAAGGTGAATCAAGTAATCTAGTATGACTGGATCATGCATGTAAATAATGTGTAAAAAAGGTTGAAAGTAACATCAAGTAATTATGAAAAGTTTTAAGTGCTAAATAATAATGCTTGTATTTGAATCTATTAATAATAATATGGAATCACTGAATTTTATTGAGTAGGGATGAGAGATGACAGGGTCTGACTTATACTTTAGAAAAATCACTTTGATTTTAGGGGGTGGGGACAGGGATTGATGAGAGGGGAAAGTTTGACTGAGGGAGACCAATTACAAAGTTATGGAAAGAGTCCAAGTGTGAATGGAGAAAAGATAAGTGAGAGATATAGACAAAAATGATAAAAATTAGCAATTGACTGAATATGTGAGAAGATTGAGGATGAAATGTTGAGAATCATAGGGAAACTATGGATCTAGGTGACTGGAAAGATGGTAATATCCTAAACAAAATGTGAACATTTGGAAATTGTATAAAACTAATGCCAGATAAAAGTAATTCTATAACTTGGATGAAGCAAGAGAAAGGCATAGTTAACCTGCAAAATCACTGTAGCAGAACTTTTAGGAAAAGCTTTTATAAAATAAGAAAATGAAAAGAAAAATAGAGCAATTTTCTAGGCAATTAATCCACAGCTAAATATACTTTTTCTAAAATTCTAAATTTTTTTCAAAAGGCTGGAGTTCTTGATTATGAAACATTTTCCAAGAGTTTAGAAAGGCTGGAGGGCTGGATTTTAGAAGCTGAAGAAGTACTAAAAGGACAGGACCCCAACAGTTCATCTGACCTCTCAACAATTCGGGATAGGATGGAAGAACTGAAAGTAAGTATAAGAAAATTCATCTCTTTTCTTCCATATCATAAGAGATCAAATTATATTATCAAGGAAAAATGAATGAGAAAGCATGTATTCAGTATTTACTATATGCTAAGCATTAGGATATAAATAGAAAAGTAAGATAATCCCTTAGAAATGGGTTCTCATTGGGAGAAAAATTGTAAAAGTCAAATAAAATCTTTAAAAAAAAAAGAAATGGGTTCTCTAATTACAAATGAGAACACATCTAAAAAATAAAGGTTTAGAAGTCCTCAGAGTGGCTCAGTAAGGTGAATGCAAAGGCCCAGAGGTCTTTATAGTACACGAAAAGTCCAATATCAGTGAATGAGTATCTGGAGAATAAAGAAATAGGGCAAATAATAAGACCCTAAAGAACATTAGAACATAATTCTTCAGATATAATTGCAGGACAAATAGTGGGTCTTACATAAACACAATTTTTTTTAACATTTTATTTGTTTTCCAATTATATGCAATAGTACTATGTACCTATCATTTTTTGTAAGGTTTTTGAATTTTACAATATTTCCCCCAACCTCCCTTCCCTCCCTGCCCACAGAAGACTGTCTGATAGTTTTTATGTTGTTTCCATGCTATACATTGATGTAAATTGAATCTTATAAGAGTAAACACAAACCCCCTCCCCTACCCCAAGAAGATGAGAAACCTCAAGAAGAGAGAGAGAGAGAGAGAGAAAATGTACTTCAATCTGTGTTCAGATTCCAATAGCTCTGTCTCTGGGGTGAGCTGCTTTCCTTCCTTAAGTCCACCAGAGAAGTTGCTTCAATATTTTTCCCACAGTTGCTATTACTAGCTGTACCTCCACTCTATTTCTCACCACTCTCATTTATTTTATTCTCTCTCTCCTTTCAGCCTGGCATTGTCCAAAAGTGTGTTGAATCTAAGTACCCCCTCCCTCGATCTTCCCTCTCTTCTATCACCTATTCCCCCTTTCCCTCCCCCTATTCCCCTTCATCCTATCTCTTTCTTCTCATTTTTCTCTAGGGTAAGAGATTTCCTCACCCTTTTAACTGTGTATATTATTTCCTCTCTGAGCCATTTCTGATGAGAATGAAGGCTCACTCATTCCCCCCTTGCCTTCCCCCTTTCCACTCCATTGAAAAAGCTTTTTCTTGACTCTTATGTAAAATTTCTCAGCTTCTTCTTCATCTCCTTTTCCTTCCTCCCAATACTTTCCTTTATCACCCATTGATTCCATCTTTTTACTATATTATACCATTACATTCCACTCCTTCCTTTGTCCTGTCTATATATGCTCATTCTAACAGCTTTTATAAATGGGAAAGTTCTTATGAGTTATCAGTGTCTTCTTCCCATGCAGGAATACAAACAGTTCAAAATCATTAAATTCCTCATATTCAGTCCTTGTCTTCTACTACCTCTGTGGTTCACCAGAGTCCTATACTTGGAGATCAAACTTTCTGTTCAGCTCTGGTTGTTTCAATAGGAAGCTTTAAAAGTCCCCTGTTTCATTGAAAGCCCATCTTTTCCACTGAAAGAAGATGTTCAGTTTTGCTGGGTAGTTGATTCTCGGTTGTAAACCAAGATCTTTTGCCTTCTGGAATATCATATTCCAATCCCTAGGAGCCCTTGATGTAGATGCTGCATAATCCTGACTATGGAGCCTTGGTAGTTGAATTGTTTGTTTCTTGCAGCTTTTAGAATTTTCTCTTTGATTTGGGAGTTTTGGAATTTGGCTATAATATTCCTGGAAGTTTTTCTTTTGGGATCTCTTTCAGGGGGTGACCAGTGAATTCTCTTGATTTCTATTTTACCATCTGCTTCTAGGATCTCAGGGCAATTTTGCCGTATTACTTGAAAAATGAAGTCTAGGCTCTTCTGCTGATCATGGCTTTCAGATAGTCCAATAATTTTTAAATGATTTCTTCTGGATATGTTTTTGAGGTCGGTTATTTTTCCAATGAGATATTTCACATTTTCTTCTAATTTTTGGCTTTTTTTTTTTAAGAGTTTTGCTTCTTCCTGATTTCTTGCAAAGTTCCATTCTGCATTTGAAGGAGCTATTTTCTTCAGAGAGCTTTTTTATCTCCTTTTCCAGCTGGCCAATTCTGGTTTTTAAGGCATTCTTCTCATTTGCCTTTTGTTTTGCTTTTTCCATTAGGCCTAAACTGGTTTTTAACATATTTTCTTTGGTATTTTTTTTAATATCTTTCACCAAAGTATTGATTTGCTTTTCATGATTTTTCTGCATTGCTGTCATTTCTCCTCCCAATTTTTCCCTCCATCTCCCTTAATTGCTTTTCAAAGTCTTTTTTGAGCTCATCCATAGTCTGAACCCATTTTCTATTTCTATTAGAGGTTTTGGATACAGAAGCTTCAAATTTTGTCATCATCTGAGTATGTATTTTGATCGTCCATGGGGCTAAAGTAATTCTCTATGGTCGGATTCTTCTCTTTCTGTTGTTTACTCATTTCCTCAGCCCAAGGCAGCACTTCCAAGCCCTTGGGTTTTGTTTGTTTTTTTTTTGGTGGGACACCCCACTGTGACCTTTATTCCTTCAAGGTCTTATGCTCTCTTACCTGTGCTTTGATATGTAGATGGACCCCATACTTCCCTCTATAGGGCTATAAGGAGGCTCCTGCTATCTTAGTATGGAAGCCCAAACTGCAACCTGGATCTGATTGTAGGCAAACAGCAGAGTCCTACCCTGAGGGAGAGCAGAGAAATCTCTGAAGACTTCCCATATGGTCTCTGGGGGTGCAGGCTGCTTTCTCCAGATTCTTGCTGCAGATTCTGCAGCCTGTGCTCCTCATTTCACACTCATTCTGGTGTAGCAGAGTTCTCTCACTGCCCCTTCAAGCTGTTGCTGGTGATCTCTGGGCTGGGCTGTGCTGCGCTGTAGCTGCAGATTTTTTTCCCCAACCCCAGGTCCTGGTGAAACATACCTTTCCCATGGAACTTCTAAGTTATCTTAGACTGGGAAAATGTATCACTCAGTCTTTCTGTAGGTTCTGCCCCCTCTAAATTTTGGCTAGAGTCATCATTTGCTGATTTTTGGAGTTGGGGGGGGGGGGGAAGAATTTCCCAGGAAATGCTGCCTTCATGCCACCATCTTGGCTCCACTCCCCCTATAAACACAATCTTACCAAAAGGATTATTGTTGATAACTCTTGGATCTAATTAGTGATTTGAGATAGATAGTACTGAAGTCAATGCTAGTCAATAAATATTTGTTAAGCACTTACTATATTCAAGCACTATGCTAGAAAAAGAAGACAACTCCTGCCCACAGCAGACTGAACATTTAATGGAATAAGAAAATATACAAACAAAAACTGAAAAGGAGAGAAGGAAAAGACTTGGCATAGGGACATGATGAAAAAGCCAATGAAGTACAAAAAAGAATGGCACCAGAGAAGTAAAAGAGTTCTATAATAATTACAACTAGGATGGAAATAAGGATATATCTGAAATATTCTATAGTATATTGTTGTTCAGTCATTTTTTTTTCAATCTTGTCCAGCTTTTGTGTACTATTTGAGGTTTTCTTGGTGAAGATACTAGAGTGCCTTTCCATTTCCTTCTTCAGTTAATTTTACAGATGATGATTGGTGTTGATTGGTTTTGCTGAACTGTTTCTATTTCCTTTTTTTATCCTATATGACAAAAGATTAACTGGAGGAGGGGGAAGAAATGATATGTTTTCATAAATGAATGTAATATAAATACAAAAAGATAGACATTCTGAATCATTTAAAATTTTTTCTAAATTCACTTAAAGAATAAAATAGAATGTAAGATTCCTAATAAAATTTGAGCTTTTAAAGAGCTATTTTTTTATGAACCTTCTTTCTTTACTTGAAGAATTGGGGACCTGTGAATGGAAAATCTTGCATATACTATCAGACTTCACATGTCAGTGGTTTTTCGGGGTTTTTTTGTTTTGTTTTTAGGTTTTTGCAAGGCAAATGGGGTTATGTGGCTTGCCAAAGGCCACACAGCTAGGTAATTATTAAGTGTCTGAGACCGGATTTGAATCCAGGTACTGCTGACTCCAGGGTCAGTGCTTTATCCACTGCACCACCTAGCTGCCCCAACAGTTGTTTTTCTTAACTAAATTTCTTTGTTTCAAGGGAAACTTCACTATGTAGAAATTATGTAGAGCAGAAGATATGGAAGTAGATCCAAAAATTAATTTAAAAATAAATTGATAAAAAAATTATATCAAACACTTGAATTATTTCCTTCTCTGTATGACTTAGTTAATAGATTTTAAAAAATCCTAATGCTGGAAGGATGGATGCAAACTACCTAAATTTGGATAGGAAGATGCATATAATATACATGTAAAGGGAAAAGAAGATAGAAATACACTGTCAATTAATTCTTTCCTTCCTTCCTTCCTTTCTTGTTTCTTTATTTTGTTACATCAGGTTTTTCTTTACTTTCTTCCTTCCTTTTTATAGAATGTTAGAGATTAACTTGAGACACAAAGAGGTTAAATGACTTTCCATAGTTCCACAATCTCCTATCATAGATAGGACTTGAATTCAGATATCCCTTCCTCCAAAACTGGACTCCTATCTGCTACAACAAGCTGCCTCTCCAATGTGTTTTAACAGAAACAGTTAATTCAACTTTTCTAAAGTTAAAGGAAAGGGAAGTCAGCCATGTTCTTTTTCTTTTAATATTTGAAATTTGTCTTGGGGGGTATGGGAAAGCTAACACAAAAATGTGAAAATGGTTAGTGAAGAAGGAACTGCAAAGTAACAAAGAGGTTTGAGATGGTACAAAATTCTAATTTCAGATGTTCTCTATCATCTAAATCACTGCACACTATTCAACCCAGGCAAGGCTAATGTTGAATAAAAGCAAAACTCCAAATATGAAATAGCCCCATCTTTCCTCTGCTTGTTGGGGCAAGAAAGGAGTAGTAAAACTTCAATAAAAAAAAAAAAACTTTAAGAAGTATCATTTATTCTGCTAGTCACTATTGCTGCAGCTAATCTAGCAAATATATATTGTATCTTTATAAAAATTCTAATGACATTGTAAGGATAAAGTCAAGATTTACACATATAAATGTCTGAATATGCCAAAAAAATTTAATTGTATATCATTTTTATCCTTAACTTATGAAAACTATTAATTTTCCAATCACTAAGTCAATTAAATTTTAGTATCTTATTTTCCTCCTTGGTTTCCTCAAGTGGTGTTATGTAGTCTAGAATTTGACAAAATAATTAGACAGGTAAATAATAAGAGGAATGATTAATCCATAGATCTAGACAGTAAGGATTTAACTAGACACTTAGTCTACTAGTGGTACTTCAACTTCACTGTCCATGGTACTAAATAGATTCTTTGCTATTTTATTTCAGGGACAGATGTTAAAATTCAGCAGCATGGCTCCAGATTTGGATCGTCTAAATGAGCTGGGATATAGATTACCACTAAATGATAAGGAAATCAAAAGGATGCAGAATCTGAACAGACACTGGTCTTTAATCTCCTCTCAGACCACAGAACGATTCAGGTACAATAACTCAGAAATTTGAAATCAAGTAAACTTACATTTATAACTTTTTTTTAAAGTTCAGCAGATTTGTAAAATTTTATTCTTTTATATAACATTGTCATAATTTGTAAAAAAAATTCAGGAAATTAGAATTAAGTAAAACAAATTCATTTGTAAATGCATTAAATATTGAATATTACTTTCCTTTAAAAATTAAAATTATTTTAAAATGGTGAATTGAAATGTTAGTGCATTTTCATTTATTTTCCTAAATACATAGAGATTGATGACTTAGATACAGATATTAGTTTAGTATAAAATCTATCCATATGTCAGTGTAGATGTGATAATAGTGAAACTATTGGTATTGCTGGGGAAATTTTATTGACTTTATTCTACAGATAGAGGTATTTTCTTTTTATTATTTTTCTTCATTATCTTTTATTCTTTCAGTAAGTTGCAATCATTCCTTTTGCAACACCAAACTTTCTTGGAAAAATGTGAGACATGGATGGAATTCCTGGTTCAGACAGAACAGAAATTGGCTGTAGAGATTTCAGGCAATTATCAACGTCTTTTAGAGCAGCAGAGGGCACATGAGGTAGGTAATGGTATTAGAATTTTGTAGAATATTAATTATGAATTGTTTAAAAAGGATTGTATGAATCTAGCATAACAGAAAAGATATTTCATATATCAAAAATCTAATAATCATTGCTTATATTAGTACTTTATCCCCATTTCCTAAGTTTTTTATTTTCATATTTTAATTAATAAAATTACCTATCAGATCCTGCCTCCTTGACTGACTGTACACATATTCTCTTCTCTTTCCCTTGTATATTTGCCAATTTTAGAATTATGTTCCTTTATATACTTTAATAAACTAATACAAAATGAAAGTCAAAAGCAACAGAGATAATTCTTAGCTCCTTTATTTTACAATTGAAAAAAGTGAGGCACAAAAAGGTTAAGAAATTACATACTGTTAAGGAAGGAGAGAGAGACAGAGACAAGGAATATTCTATTCCTTAAAGGTTTATATATACATATAAATTATTGTTATTATTTCATTATCTTCTATTCAGTAGAATCATTTGGAAATCTAACCTATTTTTAAATATGGATCTTAGAAAGACTCAAAGAAAATGTTTTAATTTTGCTTGGTATTAAAAGAAAGAGCTTTGTTTTCAGACATAATAATTACTCATTAGTTTAAACAAAAACTTCCATTTCTCAATTGCATGTATCTATACTGCTTTTATTTTAAATAGATTTATTTTTACCCAATTTCAGTATTATAACTTTTCATTCAGAAATTATTTTAATGAATTTCATTTTCTAAATATCCAATACTTTTTAGTTTATATATTATCATTTATCTTCTAGTATACCTTATGAATTATCATATAATTAAAGGGAAAATATGTGCTTGTTTTAGGAAATAGCAATAACAGAAAGGAGTGTCAGGAAAATTTGGGTGGAATTTAGTTTTTCTAATACAAATGATCAAGTTGGAAGATTCTGTAGCATACTATTTCATCCTTATTTTCACGTATTTATTTTGGGGACAGTTGTTTCAAGCAGAGATGTTTAGTCGTCAACAGATTTTGCATTCAATCATCACTGATGGGCAGCATCTTCTAGAACAAGGTCAAGTGGATGACAGGTAGGATTTTGAGTACTTGTGAGGAAAGTTGCTAATGAAAAAAGTCTTTAATAGTGGATAGTAATATACATAAGATGTTATACTTTTCTGCCTTCACTCTCTTCCCCATCATTTGTAAGTTTATACTACTATCAGAATAATTTTTCTCATACATAAAAAATATTAGTCATGCTCAAAAATATCCAATGGCTTCCTATATTTAGTACCCTTTAAAATCCTCATACTATTTTACTTTTCCAGTCTTATCTAATATTACTATCCACTACCCATACCAGCTTTTACTGCTTTAGCTATTTTTGGTGCCTAGACCTGTCTTCTGACCCATCCCCATCTCATAGATGTAACTAGCAGTTTGACTCTGGGCAAACCATTTAACCCTGTTTGTCTCAGTTTTCTAAAACATCTGTCAAATGAACTTGAGAAGGAAACAACAGACCACTCTAGTGTCTTTGCCAAGAAATTCTCAGGATCAGATACAACTGAAAAATGATTAAACAACAACAAATTAATGAATTGATTATTGAATTAAACTACAATAAAGCCTTATTTATTCAAATGAAAAAATACATTAATTATTGAAATGGCCAAATTATAAAATATGAATATTTTTTGCTCCATGTTTACAGATGTTTAAAAATGTGTTGTTGTTGTTACTGTTTAGTTGTTTTAATAGGATCCAACAAAGTAAATATGATTTTAGAGGCCAGTGTTTATACCTCTTAGGAGAATATTGTGTGTGCCTAAGGTCTGATTTGAACTCAGGTCTTCCTAACTCCATGTACCTGCACTGTATCCCTTGAATTACCTCGCTGCCCACTTAAAAATATGTTAACAAATTATTTAATGTACAATGAAAATTGATTTAATGAACAGATAGATTAATTTGCAAATGGCATGATCAGTGTTATTTAATAAATGTTTCTGAAATTCTTTACATTATTCTCCTAAGTATAAAGATTGACCTCTGAAATAATTTTTGCTTTATTGATGTATAGTATCTTCTCTATATAAACCATAAAGGTAAACTCATATCCAAAAATTAAAAAATGAATTTATTTAATTTTACTCTTGACTGTATTTTTCCAAATAGTATTATTTATTATATATAAGATCAAAAGATCATGAAAAAGAGATGAATGTGATCTTAGGAATTTAGAAGCAATAGTTAGCTTCTTTCTTTTGTGATATAGACTTATGACTTTTGTTGATATGCATGTGTAGAGTTTCCTATTATGGGGATTATTTTAACTGTTACTAATAACTAAACATTTTACATGAAATATTTGGAAAAGAAATGACAAGTTTTCATGCAGTGTTTCTATATTTGGGGAAAATAATTGAATACAGCAGAGATGAGATAATAATAATTAAGTCAAACAGAGACATGATAACATTTAATGAGTTTTTAAAACCTATTTTGAAAACTGTTAGTTGAGGAAGAAATTTGTTGTTGTTCATTTGTTTTCTTGGCAAAGATACTAGAATAGTTTGCTATTATTTTCTCTAATTCATTTTTTACAGCTGAGAAAGCTGAGGCAAGCAGGGTTAATTGATTTTGCATAGCTAGTAAGTATCAGAGGCAGATTTTAACTCAATTCTTCCTTGTTCCAGTTCCAGTGCTCTATCGACTGTGCCACCTAATTTCCCTATTTATTCCTATTTATTCCCTGAGGAATAAATAGGCTTAAGTTAAGAAGAATGTAGTGGCAAATGAAGGTGTTTTTGAAGATTCTGAGGATGTTTTGGTAGGATTATTTAACCAGGTCTACTCTTATATTAACTAAGCAATTTTTAATTTTTTTAATTTAATGAAAAGTAGAAGAAAGAGTTAGATCATAGTTTTGGACAAGGTTTGGAGGAGAAATGAAAGAGAAATTAAAAATATGTATTAAGATATAAAAAGATTGATAGATATAATTAATTTATTATGAACTTTAAAGAGAAAAATTGAAAATCTTGACACATATATTAATACTATTCTTGATTAAGGTTAGGTTGTTAAGTAACATTTATATAGTTAAAACAAAGATCTTTAATATATGATTTCATTTTATTCCCATAACATAGCTGTGAAGTACATGCTATTACTGTCCTCATTATATACATCAAAACCTGAGACTGAGGATTTAGTGATTTATTCAGGGCCACACAGTTAGGAAGAAGTAGTATCAGACTGTCCCTTCAAAACTTACAAGAATTTCAAACATTGAGTCTTGAAACTGGAAAGTTCTTCTGCAGTTTTTTCATCACATATGAATTACATATTTTTTCTATACAGGCATTAATATTTTCTTTCTTTCTTTTTTTTATTTTTATTTTTTGCAAGGCAAATAGGATTAACTGGCTTGCCCAAGATCACACAGCTAGGTAATTAAGTGAGTGAGGCCCGATTTGAACTCAGATACTCCTGACTCCAGGGCAGGTGCTCAATCTACTGTGCCACCTAGTTGCTCCAATATTTTTCTTTCTTTAAAAAATTATTATTGACCATTAATTTGGAAGATACATTTAGTCCTGAAGGTTAAATGCTTTCCATAATGTTCATGGATCATTGTCAATATAAGGGGACATAAAAAAGAAGGAAAGGAGGAAGGAAAAAATGTGGAACTCAATCTTACTAAAAAAAATCAATGATGAAAATTATCTTTGCATATAGTTGGAAAAATAAATAAATAAATTTATAGTAAAAATTATAAGGGTAAGAAGGTGGTTTTCCTGGACTTAATTTATCCAGTGTGTTCTCTCTCTCTCTCTCTCTCTCTCTCTCTCTCTCTCTCTCTCTCTCTCTCTCTCTCTCTCTCCCTCTCCCTCTCCCTCTCCCTCTCCCTCTCTCTCTCTCCCCCTCCTTTCTTTAGAAGCAAAAGTCATGGAATTTGATAAATGGAAAAATATCTTGAATTCAAAAATATCAAGCTGAATAACAGAAATTTCAGGATAATTTCTGAAAGATAACTATAAAATAATTCTAAACACCATGTAATTAAAATTTATATAACTATAAAATAACAATGTCCAAATATTAAAGATAGATAATAATAATGCCTCAACTATATTTACATAAGGCAAAATTAGAGCAGAGCAAACTAAAATTAAAGATATATAAATTAGAATAAGATGTAAGGAAATTCATTTTGCTCATTACAATGTAAGACTATAGTCCTACAAATTGAGGATTCTAGAAAACTGAAATTTTCATGGGGAGATTCATGTCAGAAAAGAAAATTCAGGTTCTTCTGCCTGAAGAAGAGAAAACAAGGGAAAACCTGATATCTTGAGTATTAGGATTTCATATGCAAAGAATAATAAGATGTTTTTTGTATTATCAAATAACATGAAATGTTTCTGAAATGTAGAATGGGAGATTTCAGTTGGATATTGGAAATAGTTGGCTGAGAATTTGGGTTGTCAAACATTGAGATGCATGATTAAAAGATATTATAGAGTGTCATTCTCAGATTTTTTTTTTAAATTGCATTAATTTGAAATAGCTTTAAGAATGATCCTGCCTGAAGCTAGGTATAGACCGACATCTCACAACCAATGCCAAAATAAAGTCAAAATGGTTATAGATGAAAAAAAATTGACCCGATCAAGAGATAGATTAGATGTATACTCAAAATTTCTTAGATTCATTGAGTCTGCACACTTTTATCTTATTAGGGAAGTATACATATATTGGCCAGGGTTTTTCACAATATAACTACTCTCTCAACAGGGATGAGTTCAACCTAAAACTGACTCTTCTTAGTAATCAATGGCAGGGAGTCATTCGCAGGGCTCAGCAGAGAAGAGGAATCATTGACAGTCAGATTCGACAGTGGCAACGCTATCGGGAGATGGCAGAAAAGTTGCGTAAATGGTTGGTCGAAGTGTCCTATCAGCCCATAAGTGGCCTGGGAAGTGTTCCTATGTCATTACAACAAGCTAGGACACTATTTGATGAAGTACAGGTGGGTGCAAAATGATTTTCCCCTTTTACTTTCCTTATTTTCCCTTTCCCTTCCCTTCACTTTCCCAGGCTTTGCAATTAGGAGAGTTCTACATTTCTACATTGTACAATACTGTCATAAAAATAGAACATTTCTTAAATTTCTGCTAGCAGTCTTGTTGCCCAGCTCTTTAGGTCTTCTGCCATTCCCCCTACAGTATCATTATTTGCATATGCTGAATGTTCTTGTTTGATTATAAGCAACTTGGGTGGCAAAAATTATCTGCCTTCCAAATAATGACTGAATTGAATTGAAATGGTTTTAATTAGGCAAAGTCTAGACCAATATTGATACTGATTAGATGAGCTAGTGTCCTTGAAAGATAGACTACTTTCAAATACCAAGGAATTTTGTTCAATTTATGATGACATTACCAGATTATAATTAGAGGAAAAACTCATAGTGTCTATGAGTTTTTCCACTTAAAATTGAAATTGTTATTTTAAGTATTACAGAAAAGATAAAAGTGACCATAGCTCTTGACATCTCTCAGTTTTCTTATTATCCTGATTCTTTTGCTTTCATTCAACTATAAAGGCATTTCAATTCACCATCAACTACAAAATTATATTAAATATCTATTATACACTATGTTCTATTTAAAGTGCTGATAGAAATGCCAAGATAATTAGGACATGATACCTGTATTCAAGTATCTCCAAGTAGTTTCATGCATGTGCCATCAAAATCCAAAGTCCTTACATAGAAGAAATAAAATCTTTCTTGTTGTGAATTTAGAGCCCCTTTAAAGAATTTTTTAAAAAAGTGAGACACTGAAAATCTTTTCATTTTAGGTCAAAGAAAAAGTTCTCCTTAGGCAACAAGGGAGCTACATTCTGACTGTGGAGGCTGGGAAGCAGTTGCTTCTCTCTGCTGACAGTGGGGCTGAGGCAGCCCTACAGGCTGAACTCATGGAAATCCAGGAGAAATGGAAATCAGCCAGCATTTGCCTTGAAGAACAGAAGAAAAAACTTGGTTTCCTGTTGAAAGTAAGTTGAGTTGCTCATTTGGAGAGGAGGAAAGAGCTTGACCTCTTAGTTTTTAGTGAGCCTTTGTAAATGTGTCATTTTTCCCTTTACCATATGAATAAGACAACTGGAGAGAACCCCATAGTTTTAGTGGATAGAGACCTAGTCTTGGAAATGAAGAATGTATTTTAAGTTTCACTTCTGATTTTCAATTAGATATGTGACTCTGGGCAAGTCACTTATATTCTGAGTAGCCCAGGCAGGTACTGATCAACAATGGAAGGAGTTTACCTAATTGGAATTTTCTTTGCCATTAAAATCACAGGTCAAATCTAAAATCCCTGAAAAAAGAAAATCTGAAGCCCATTACATATATATTTCTAGTGCCTAGTCCCGATCTACTCTGTGTCTTATAACCCTTAGCATAGGACCTAGCTCTTAGTAGGTACTTAATAAATTGTTTATTGATTGATTCATATGCAAATAGATAACTATAGATAGATTATATATATATAAATATTGTTTTCCCTGTAAAATATAAACTCTTTAGGCACCAATATTATTTTTGGTAATTTTTGTGTATCCTTATTTACTACAAGGTAAGCACTTACCTAATGACTGCTCATAAATTGATTTGGGATTTAACACTGGTTATTCCCCATATCTGAAATACTCTTCTTCCTTCCATCTATCTATCTAGTGGTTACCCTGGCTTTTCTTTGGAGTTTAACTCAAATTCCATCTTCTGTAGGAGGACTTTCCAGATTGCTTCCTCCTTTCAATCTCTTTCCTTTGAAATTGCCTTTCATTTAGATGTAAATATCTTGTTTTTATGTATGTCTGTATGTGTGTGTATAGATAGATGAAATAATAGATAATTTTTTTATGATATGAGCTTATTGAGATCCAGGTCAGTAGAAAAAAAGTTTCCTCTCTCAGAGAATTTATAGTATAATAGGGAAGACAGCATGTAAATAACTATGTAAAAAGCAATCAATATAGGCATATATATATATGAATATATATACATATGCATATATATGTGTATGGATATGAATATGTATATATGTGTGTACATATATATATGATAAATTTGAGATTTTTCCAGGGGAAGATATTAATATTAAAAAGGACTGGGGAAAGACTTCCTGCAGAAGGTGAAATTTTCTGAGATTTGAAGGGAGTGAAGGAAGTCGGGAATATTAAGATCCAGGGTATCCCAGGTTTGAAAAATAGCCAGTTAAAAAATTCATGGAATTGGCCAATGAAATGTCTCTGGCAAGAAACATCAAGGGATTGCAGGGTTAAATAGACAGAAGTAAGGTATAAGAAAACTGAAAAATAGAACTAAGCCCAGGTTATGAAGAGTTTTAAAAGCCAAATAGAGGAATTTACATTTAATCCTATATTTAATAGGGAGATACTGAAGTTTATTGGATGGTGGGGTGACATGATCAGATTTCTGCCTTAGGAAAATCAGTTTCATATCTGAATGGAGGATGGACTGAAGTATGGTCAGATTGAAGCCAAGGAGATTAGCCAGCAGACTTGAGTAGCAAGAGCAGGGTGGTTATAGGGTCAAAGGAAAGAATGGTGCCTATAATATAGATTTCACTAAGTAACTGTTTTTAACTTTTCTTCATAATCTTAAGTATTAAGCATGGTTTGTGGTATGTGATAAGTGTTTAATAAGTCTTTGTTGACTGGTTTACATGTCACCTACATTATGTATTAGTAAAATCTACTTTCCTAGAATAGAACAATAAACAAAGAAAGTTATGGATAGAAAAGATACAGATTCATCACCATTCAAATTATCATTATGTTATCAAAATGATTTTATTTTATTTTTTTTTGCTTCTTATGTTTCTGGTCTGGAATAAATCAGATAACAAAAATTGTAACTAGGTACTCCCATTTTATATGAAGAAAATTATGAAGATATATATTATTTATTCTATTAATATTTAGAAAAATAAATTTTAGATCAGGAAAAATGTTGAACATATTTATAATATAGATATATCTGTCATTTTAGACAAACATATATATGATTATAAGATTGTAGTTATAGATTATCTAATTCTTAAATGGAAATTTTGTCTTTAATTCATTTCTTTCATTTTCTAGAGCAGTTTTAACTTTGGAATACTACTTAGTCTGTGTAATAGTAGCTATACTGCTGTGATCAGATAATTACAAACTGCTTTAGGACCTATGAACAAGCCCAAACATTTTGATGTACTCACCCAAGTGGTTCTTCTTGTGCTATTTCACTATATGTTGATTTATATGATATATCAAAATAGCTGAAAGTCTTTAGCCCGTGGAAATAATTTATTTGTCAATTATATGATCTTTGTAAATGGAATTACTATTCAATTTTTATGAGAGTATATTTGCTTTTGTATCAATCTTTCATTATTTATGATGATTTTTATTATTATTATTCTTAGGCTAAGACAACATTTGTAAAGCAAAATTTAATAGTCTTCCATATAACAGATATAAAAAAATACCCTAACATATTTTTAGCTTGTTGGTTGTTACTGTCTCCAAGCAAATGTGAATCAAATTAAGACAGTGACTATGCATGCAGAAAATGGATTCATTATAATTCAGTTCACCATGGATTAAAAAACTACCACATGTTAAACTCCCTAAATTTCTGTTCTTATTAAGTAGACTAAGAAACTATTACACTACTTTAATGATCAGCAAAAATTATTTACTGCTAACAGATTTGTTTACATAAACTAGATTAATTTATTTGAGAATTTTATAAAAATGTTTTATATATGTGCATATTTAAATTATAATCAGAAAAAGAAATGTTGTTGTTGTCATTTCCAGCCATCTTTGGGAGTGTTGTATTCATTAATCATTTATTACCTAGACTAAGACTTGAAGATATTTAGACAAGAGGGAATTTGAAGAAGTGAATGAGAATTTTTGAATACAGTGAAGGGTTCTTTAGGAGTACCCCAGAGAGGTCATATAGGGAGAAAAATAAACAGTGATATTGGTAAAGAAAATAGTGTTATCAGGTACATGAATTGAGCACTAAGTTTTGACTGTAACCCCACTGTTTCTGTATTCTAGTGGCATAAATCCTTCACTGTGCTTTCTTTTTTTAATCTTAATATTGTATTTTAAGATATAGAACAAACTTTAGAGAGAATTTTTTTCCAAACTAATTTTTGAAAAACTTATTAGACAATTCTCCTTTACTCCATATTCCTGCTAGAAGACTCATGAAGCTTCTTCTTCCTTCTCTTTAGGATTGGGAAAAATGTGAAAAGGGAATAGCTGATTCCCTAGAAAAATTGAGAGCCTTCAAAAAAAAGCTTGCCCAGCCATTGCCAGATCATCATGATGAGCTTCATGCAGAGCAAATGCGTTGCAAGGTAACCTTTGAACGTCTAGTAATAATGCAGTTGAAAGCATAATCAATACCTCATATTTATAGATTCCTCTAGGGTTTATATAGTGCTTCCCTCATAAGACCATATGGTAGATTGTGCAAGTATGCTCTTTTCATTTGGCAGATAAGGATATTGAGACTCACAGAATTTAAATAACTTGCCCAGGGTCCCACAACTAATAAGTACTAGAGCCTGAATCTAGCATGATTCCCATCCAAGGGTTCTTCTCACTACTTATGTCTTTGTAATATTTTTCCAAACAAAGTTATACTTCCTCTACCACTTCCCTCCCCCCTCCTCCACATTGAGAAAAATTAGGGAACACTTTCAAAATTGCATGTCAGCCTTACATAAAAGTCACCCTAATTTTCTCTATCATTTCACTTGTCATATTGGTGATGCCAAAGTGAGTACCTTACTTTTAATAGTAAAAATAAATCCCTGTATCTATCTACAGGTATAAATCAGTTATTTTTAGGTAGATTATTTATATAGAAGGTAGATTATTTTAGGGAGAATCATATACATATGATTTATGACAATTGATGAAATTAACAAAATTAATCTTAAGTATTCATCAGATGTAGACTTAAACTCAGCATGTGAGTGTAAAAGAATTATGAACATAACAACTTCAAAGGATCTTATTATAAGGAAAGACCAGTTCCATTCTTTAGTTGTTAGCATTCAAGAAACTTGCCAAAACAAGAAACTCTACAGACAATTACCTTCTAAAGAACCCAGCCTGCTTCCTGGTTCCTTTTATTTGATTTGTGGAAACCTAATAGTGATATATATTGCATATATTAAGAGTTTTTGGAGGGAGATGGCATTTTCAAGTTCCTAAGGCAAAAATATTTAAAGATTACAATCAGCATCTAAAATTGTACTTGGAAACAAATCAGTAACTAATATAGACAACTCCCTAAATACTATGCTCCTGAAATTAATATCATTAAGAAGTCATTTCTATATTAATAGACATACATCTAGTATAAGGAAGAAAGCACTCCTTTATCAAGTGCTGCTTTGTTCCTTTCACTTTACATATATCATCTCATTTGACCCTTAAAGCATTCCTGTGGGGTAGGTGCTATTGTTATCCACAGTTTATGGTTGAGGAAATTGAGGCAGACAGAAGTTTAATAGCTTGCCCAAGGTCAGTTAGTAAATGTATGAAGCTGAATTTTAACACTAGACTGCCAATCCCCAGATCCAATGTTCTATCCTCTAAATCAATTAAGTGCCCCTAGTAGACATGTAATAACTTGAAGTTCCTTCTAATCTAATTTCATTATTGGGAAGTTAAGTAAAGTGATCCCCAAGGTAAGGTTACACAACTAGTCGGTGGTTGAGAAAGAGAAAATTTTTATTTTTGGAAAAAAAGTTATAATTATGAAAGTTGTTAAGGTGAGTCAGTTTCAACAAGCCCTGACATATTGCTTTGCACATAGCAGGTGCTCAGTATTTGTTTGTGAAATCAAATTTAATCTAGTTTCCTAGCCTCCCTCCTCTTAGCTTCAGACAAGAAGAGATAGACACAGTAGATACCTGGATTAGTTCCAAAGTCTTTTAAAGTTGAAATCATTAATCTGCTACCATCAACAGCAAACTGAAGGACTGATAGTGACTAAAGGGTAATATATCCAAATTATCTAGAATGTTAGGCCCTGGAATTATACTTTAAATGTCCTTGCTTCTTTGTAGAGACAAAAACCTATGTAAAAAGCTTTAAAAAGTACATGGTTTTATGATCAATTAGTTGGAACCCAACATTAGAAGGCTGTTGGAGAACCAAAACTATGTGAATTACAAAAGGAGTAACCTGTCAAAGAATTGCAAGACCATTTTTGAGGTAGTGGAATATCATTATTGGGGCATTATAATGTATAGATTTATAAAATAAATGATAACTGTTAGTAGCTTAAATAATTATTTTTCAACAACATTAGATTGTCTACCATGTATACCAACAACAACATAATTTATCTGCATATTTTATATATATATATATATATATAATAATGACTACTACTGCTTATAGAACATTTTAAGGTTTTAAAAAGCACTATACATGTTATCTTATTTGATCTTCACAGTAACCCCATAAGGAAAGTGTTATAATTATTAACCCATTTTACAAATCAGGAAGTTGAGAGAGGCAAAGGGTTAATGGACTTGTTTAGAATAATACAGCTAGTCAGTGACTGAGGCAGGTTTCCTGATCATAAGTCTATCCACTGCAACTTATGGATGCCTATAAGTATATATATTTTATGTCTTCATAGTGTAAAAAGATGAATGTTTCATAGAGTGGATATTTCAAACATGGAGGACATGAAAGAGATTAAAGATAGAGAGATAAATTTAAAAGTCAGTCTTTTTAAAGCCATCAGGATTATTCCAAACTAGAAGAGAACAAGTTTCAGTGGGATTTAAATGGGATCATGGGAAGAAAGAGGAGGGATGCAAGGAAGGAATAATCATCACAAAAATTCAGAGTAGAAATTTTACTTTTTCCCAGTAAAATTTACCAAACTGCCTAATAA
Organism: Macrotis lagotis; assembly: GCF_037893015.1. Lineage (NCBI taxonomy): Eukaryota > Metazoa > Chordata > Mammalia > Peramelemorphia > Peramelidae > Macrotis > Macrotis lagotis. Next base: position 166,870,035 of record NC_133662.1, on the reverse strand, counting down.
CCTGACTAGTTATTAATGGGACTGACAAAAATTAGTTTTTGTGATTTCAAATATCACAGAAATAGAGCAAGTTTGAGTAGTGAGGTACCCAAAGTAAAAGAAAGAAACCCATAGTTAAATAGCCATATATCAAAAATATACTCTCATAATATAGAAGTATAATAATGTGATCAAAGTAAAAATACCACTTTATGTGACTTATTAAGAGTTTTATGAGGGCTTTCATGTTGATGGGAAAACAGAAACACTCAAATTGATTTCTTTTCATGAAGGAATTAGAAAATGTTGTTGGAGGCTGGACAGATGACTTGGCACATCTGGCACTCCTGAAGGATACACTCTCAACATACATTAATGCTGATGATATTTCTATCCTCAATGAACGCATAGAGTTGCTACAAAAGCAGTGGGAAGAACTCTGTCACCAGGTAAGGCACATTTAAAAAAAGTTTTATGTCTTTATGTGCTAGTTATTTAACTCCACTTCTCCATTCCAGACCAGTTGAATCTTTACTTATGACAAAGAATATCCATTGAGCAAAACCACTCATTTCCCTGTTTGTATCCAAAGTATACCCAGGACTCTGTTCTAGTTGGCCTCTATCTTTCTTCCTTGAGGGAGATGGTATGTCTCATTATTTGGTTTCTGGGTCTTCAATTGAATTTTCAGTCATGGAAGAGTTCAACTTCATTTTAGTAATTATTTACTTTGCAGTTTTAGTCATTTGAAGAGAGTTATTTTGATTCTGCTTATTTTTCTCACGTTTCTATGAATTTCTCAGATTCATCATTTCTTCCTACTCAATAACATACCATTAATGTTTATTTACAGTACTATAAGTTTGCAAAGGATTTCAATTGTTATCGCATTTGATCCCCACAATACCATAGGCTTATTTTTCCTTTTTATTTCATCAGAGTCTAGTGAAATAACTCCAAATGCTGAAGACATTCAACAAATGTCTAGGAAATATTTGTTACTGTTGGAGTGATAGTTGTTGTTGATGATGATGATGATAATGATGTTCAGACTCTGACCTAAAGAAAATTATTAAACTTCTGTATCCTTCTGAGCTTTCCTTCTGAAAAATAATGTTTCTGATCAATTCTAGGGTTAACAGGGTTAATTATAAATAAAAAAAGTCTCCTAAAGATAAAGGTTTTATGTAAAATAGATGTAGGAATGTTGCTTCAACTGTTAGATGGACAGATAGTATTTGTTAAAGCTATTTTTCATACTTAGATATCTAGGTACCAATCTGTTTGGAAACACTTAAAATTCTACTGTTGGAAAAAGGGACTATGTGATGTGCTATAGAGAAGAGGCTGATGAATTAGTTACTAGAATTACTGCCTGCTGGGAACAGTCTTAGATTTATTGGAGAAGAGATGGTCTGGAATATATAGTTTTGTTTTTCTCTGTGTGTATACATATATAAAATCTTTACAAATATAGTGTCTTATGGAATAAAGTAAAGTAATCAACCTTTGTTTCCTTAACTTTTCACCTACTTTAAGCTAGACAGAATGATTCTTTTATATAATTCTTTTCATAGCTAATATTTCAGATTGTAACTGAGCAAGAGTATTGTTTTTCTTACAACTTCTTGAGTTAGACATTTCCGGTGAACAACCATCAAGTTTAAAACCACAAAAGGAAATGAGCAAGTAACTGTTTCACTTTAAAAATCAAATGTAAATAGTTAGAAAATGGCATCGCCCCTCTCCTGAAGAGAGGTTGCTGTTTATAGTTCACCTGATTTAATTAACGGAATTTCAGAAGTGATTGAAACTACAGATGATGATGAAGAAGCAACTGCTATAAGTAGGTATTGTGCCCAAGTAAATGTACAAGATTATCTATTGTTCAGTCTGGCAAAGAAGTTTGTTGTGCTGCATACAACTATGACTTGTTGGTTTATTTTCCTTTTTTGTAGTTTAACGTTTTTTTGTGCAAGTCACAGGGGAAAATGGAAAGATCATTAGTGGCTTAATAATTTTTTCTCAAATGTTTGTTTTATATAATTCATATTTAAAAGAGATAGATAAGTTTCCAGCATCAATGCTGTGCAGTCAGTAGCTACAAACTGCTCTTATCTTATGGCCTTTTTAAAATCCCCAATTAAATGTGAAGACAAGTATAAAAGTCATCATGCATTCAACTGAAGTGCAATTCTTTTGGACTCTAAGTGGCCTTCAAAGAATGATATATTGATATTCAATTATTGTATTTCTTAAATAGAATATCTATGAATTGAAAAAGGGTATATCATTGATACTTTATTAAAGCATTTATAATTTCATCAGTATGGTTGCTTTATCTACCCATGGGCTTTACAGCACTTAGAATAATGGTTCTGAACATTTTTTGCTTTCAATAACTTTTTCATTCTGGTGAAACATAAAAGTTTAATATTTTCAAAGGAAATCAATTTATATTCCATTTGATTATCAAAAATTTAAATTAATTTCATTGACTCTAGGTTAACAATTCCTGTGTTAAGGGTGGCTAGATGGAACAGTGGATAGAGCACTGGCCCTGGAGTCAGGAGTACCTGAGTTCAAATCTGGCCTCAGACACTTAATAATTACCTAGCTGTGTAGCCTTGGGCATGCCACTTAACCCCAATGCCTTGCAAAAACCTAAAAAAGAATTCCTGTGTTAGAGGCTTCATGAAATAGTGGAAAAATCAGTAGCATGAGAGTCAGAGGAAATAGTTCAAATGCCAGCTATGATACTTTTAATTGTATGACCTTAAGCAAGGTACTTCACCTCTCTATGCCCAAGTGCCCTTATCTGTAAATGAAGGCAATTGGACTAGAGAAGCTCTATAGTCCCTTCCAGCTCTCATTCAATGATCTTTTCATCTTCTTAGAGTCAGCCTAATATTCTGGCCTGGTCAAGATGTTTTTTTTGGATCCCGATTCTATCTGTCCCTCCTAGATTTGTGTCCTTTACAAATGTGATCCATATGTCATCCATGCCTCTACTCAAGTCATTGATAAAATTGTTAAGCAGCACTGGGCCAATCTAAGAATCTTGGAATGCTCTGCTGAAAATTTTCTGTCAAGATGACCTTGAACCATAAATAACTATTCTTTGGGCCTGGTCTGAACCCAATCTTGAATCTGTGTAATAACATTACCATCTAAGCCATATCTATCCATGCTTTCATAAAAATAATTCTGTGTATTCTTTGGGGATTCAAGTTGTTGAATCCAATTCAAATTGAATGAACATTTGTAAAGATCTTATTTATATTGGAACTAGGTTCAAAGGCCAATTCATACCTCTGTGAATTTGGGGAAGACTTTTACCCTGACTGTGCTTCATTTTCTTCTTGGGCAAAATAATGTTACTGTTCTAAATGGTCCTTCAAGCTCTAAATCAATAGTCTCTAATAGGCACTGGTGCTGCAAAGCCAGAAAAAAAAACAGTTGTAACTCCATTCTAGGAACTGTTACATGTATGCAGATCAGAAAATTTAAAGATAATTTCGGGAGGAAAATCACACTAAAATTGAGATCGGGAAATAACTATAAAGGAAGTGCTACTTGAGCAGAGTCTCAGAAGCAAATTCTAAGTTATGAATATGAGAACAGTATGAATTCTATGTATGAGGATCAGTCTAAGTGAAGACAGAATCAAGCAATCAAATACCAACTTTAGAGAATACTCATTCATCCAGTGTGGCTGGAAAATTGACTATTTGAATGATAATAATATGAAATGTCTTGAAAGTGAGAACCAAATCATAGAGAATTTTCAGTGCCAGTTAAGAAGTATTATATTCAAGAGATAAAAGAGTGACTGAAGGTTTTAGAGCAGGGTATGACATGCTCAGAAGTGTAATTTAGATTATTTTTGATTGTTGTAAAGGAACTCTTAACAAAAGTCAGAGTGAGAAAGTGATAGCATATGAACAAAATGAGAACTATGTGAGTGGAGAAAAGAAGAGAGATGTGAAAGACGGTATAAGGGGAAAAAATTGACAAATCTTGTCAAATGATTGACTATGGATATAGAAGTGGAGGAAAGAGACAAATAACAAACTTGAATTTACCATTGTGATTGACTGGGGGGGAAGGCAATGCTCTTGGCAGACATAGGGAAGAGAGGAGGATAAGTGACTTTGGAAAAGGAGGTATTCTCTTTGGGGCCTGTTGAGTTTGCCAGGTCTGTAGAATATCTTGTAGGAGCTGTCCAATAGTGCAATTGGTGATGAGGGACTGGAACGAGAGAGAGAGAGAGAGAGAGAGAGAGAGAGAGAGAGAGAGAGAGAGAGAGAGAGAGAGATTCAGTAATCATCAGCATAAGGAATATAACAAAGAAGTATAATAAATATATGAATGTCACCTGATGAAGTGACAGAGACAAAGATCATTGAATGATAGACCAGGACAAAACCTAGAAAATGTGTGACAATCTTACAAAGAAAACTGAGAAGAGTATACAATGTGAAAAGTTTCAATTTTCTATTTTTCTTTGAATTGTCTGTTTTGACCTTTTAACAATAAAGCTTCTAAAGTGATAAGGTTATCAATCCTATGTTCCTATACTGGAATTTCCTAAAATCTACTCTTGTTTCTAGTCAAATGCCTGAGTTAAATTAGGAGAAGAGTTCTTAACCCAGAGTTTGTGAATGTTTTTGAAAAATATTTTGATGATTGTATTTCCATATACATTAGTTTCTTTTGTGTATTTTATTTTGTGCATTTAAAAATATTATACAGGAAGAGGTCCATAGTCATCATCAGACAGACATTTGAGTCCATGAACAGCAAAAAAGGTTAAGAATCTTTGCTCTAGGGTCAGTAGGCATAATAAAAAGTAAAAGTATGAAATAGGCAGAATTTATATTCATTACCCTTCCATGTTTTTTTCTATGTCTGTCTTTTTTTTTAAAGTATTCTTTTGCCCATAATATCAAGCCCTTTCATTCATACCAAGTTCTTTCATTCCTCCATGAGCTTTCCCCTTTCACAGATGAAACTAATTTAAAGAACATAATTAATGCTAAAGTACTGACTTAATGATTCATCCTTCCCAAAAGCATTTCCATTTTAAAAGAACATTAAATGGAAAGCACAAACTTAAGCCAAAAGAATAAATCTTTAATGAGGGAATTTCTGCCACCACTGACAAGTGATAGTGGAGATATTTTGAACTAGAGGGCCTTCTCAGCTAAGTATGAAGTTATATATTCTGCTCCTAGGTAAGCACATCCTAGAATATTCAAAATATTCAGCAATATTAAGGTTCCACATCTGTAATAATCTCAACTGCTCTGGGTTTCAATGGGCTCTTTGTTAAACCAAATCTCAGAGTAAATGAAATTTGTCTTCCTGCCTCCACCTCCACTTTTCCAACCAAGCACCTATTATTTTCTTTGTTCATAAAATAAATCTGACATAATGTAGCATCCAGCATTAATGATCTAACATTTTGTCCCTTTGAAGAATATTTAAATTTTAAAAGAGGATTTGAAAAAGAGAAGTTTTTAATACAAAGGAATAAAGGAATGAAAGTTTTTATTTGATGGATGTGCTATGGGTTAAGATTAAAAGAATAGATAGAGCAAAGATCCTGCTCTTAAGAACTTATTATGTTCTTGGGGAATGGGAAGAGAGCAGCAGAAAGATCTACACAACTTTGGTATTAGTACAAAGGAGAAGATCTTGCAATGTGCTATGAGTGAACTGAATAGTAAAAAAAAATCATATTCATTTTGAGTGCAGAAAATATACTTGAAGATGGAAAGACTTCCTAATGGATATGTCACCTAATTCAATTCTTGAAGAAAGTAGAGAATTGTCAGGAGTCTGAGAATACATTGTATTTTGAAGTAAATTCAAAGATTGGGATAAGCAAAATCATAGAGAGTAGAATGAAAATAGGTTACAGAAAGTAATAAAAATAACAGCTAGCACCTAAATAGTGTTTTAAAATTTACAAAGTACTTTCTAAATATTTTAGTTTATTCTTATAACAACATTGGGAAGTAGGTGCTATTATACCCATTGTACAGATGTGGAAACTGAGACAGACACCACATTAAGCAAATTTGCCTAGGATCACACAATCTGAATTTGAACTCTTTTCCTGATCTAGTGCTCTATCTACTGTCCTACTTAGCTGCATAGTAGAATTTGGCATAGAGGATGTGAAACAAGGTTACATAGGTACATTGGAAACAGATTTTGGAGAGCCTTGTATGTTAGAATCAGATATTTAATTTTGTTAGCTTGACAATTGGGTTATACTGATGACTTGATCATTGTGGTGCAGTGAGGAGAAAATAGATAGTGACATAAAGAATGATTAGAACATGAATAGTCTAGAGGTAAGAATACTAGTTAAGAAGTTCTTCCAGTCAAGATGGTGGAGAGAAGCCAGGTACTGCTTTAAACTCTTCTGGTTTTCCTTCAGAACTGCCATGAATCAAGCCTATTAATGGACTTGTGGATCGACAGGATCCTCAAAAGGACAGAGGGGAACATCTTCCAGCAAGATCTATCACAGGGGAGCATGGGCATACCCAGGGCAGAAAGCAGAGACCCAGTACAGGGACTGTAGGATGAGGTGGGGGAATAACCTGAGAATCACTGCAGGAGCACAAGCCTTTGCACTGTGCTTGATGGATGGACTGGGAGAGCTCCAATATTCAGATTAGGAGAACTCCAGTGGTGTCTGGAAAACCTCTATCAGAACTCCAGTGTTCCTGTGGGAAGGCCTGGTGTTCTCCAGTACACAGAAACAGCCCCAGGTGTCTGTATTTTTCCCAAAGGTTTGGATGTAGGCACCAGAATTTCCCCAGCACTGACTATCCAGAGAAACTATCTGGTATTTCCAGTTCTGATGACCTAACCCAGTCACCGAGTTGCATGAGGATAGCCCAGATCCAGCCCTAAGTCTAGGGAATGGGCTGCTGACACCCCCAACAGAGATAATCTGAGAAAGTTTCTAGCATTTAGAATTAATTGATCCACTGAGTAACTTCTTCGAGTTTCTAACCCTAGTGGGCAAGACTTCTAAGGTTCTCAACATCAAAGTTTTGCAAACCAACCTCTCCCCCAATATAAGACCCTAGGGAAACTAACATCCCGAAATGAAAAAAGGCCAGCACAAAGCCAGAGTCTATAGAATGTTTCTTTGGAGATAGGAACACTAGCTCAGAAAAGAAAGACAGAAGGGATGCTATATGTGAAGCTTTGAAGTCCAGAAAGACTTAAGAAGAGATCAGAAAAGAATTTAAAAATCAAATAGAAAAATTAGGAAAGAAATACAAGAGAAAATTAACACTATGCAAGAGAAAATTAATACCTTACAATAAAAATGACAGAAGAAAACAAATTCTTTAAAAATACAATTGGACAAATGCAAAAAGAAAATAATTCCCCCAAAAACACACATGGGCAAATAGAAAAGGATAATACGCCATTAAAAATAGAATTGACCAAATGGAAAAGGAAATGCAAAAGCAATAGGGAAAATTCTTCTCTGAAAAACAGATAAAACAGATTGGAATCTGTGGAAGCTAATGAATTCTTGAGACACCAAGAATCTATTAAACAATATTTTTAAAAAAACAGAAGAAAATGTAACCTCATAGGCAAAACAACTGACCTGGAAAATAGATCCAGCAGAGCCAATTTAAGAATCATAGGACTACTTGAAAAACCTGATCAAATAAAGGGCCTGGTCCATACTTCAGGACATAGTTAAGGAGAATTGCCATGCTATCCTGGAACCAGAGGGCAAAATAGTCATTGAAAAAAATCCATCAATCTCCTCCTGAAAAGAATCCCAAAATGAAAACACCAAGGAATATTGTGGTAAAACTTCAGAATTATCAGATCAAGATAAAAATACTGCAAGTGATCAGAAAGAAGCAATTCAACACTCAAGATTTCACAGGACCTGGCTACATCCAACTTAAGGCATTGATGCATTGGAATGATATTCCAGAGACTAAGGGAGCTTGGATTACAACCAAGAATCCACTATCCAACAAAACTGAGCCTTCTCTTTAAGGGAAAAGATGAAAATTTAATGAAATAGGTGAGTTTTCATCTTTCCTGATGAAAAGACAAGAACTAAACAGAATATGTGATCTTCCAAAAGGAAATTCAAGAGATACATGAAAAAGTTAACAGGGAAAAAGAAAAAAAATCTGTTATCCAATTAGATTAAACTGGTTACATCCCTGCCTGGGAAAAAATGCTTATAACTCTTGAGAATTGTAATTCTATTAGAGGGAATATACTTAGGCTGAAGGTATGGATATTCATGATATGTCCATGGTGTTGATGGAGTGATTTTTTTTTAAATTATTTCGTTAAAAAAGGGAGGTCTGTAAAGAGATATGAGAAGAGGGGGAGGTTGAATGAGCTAAATTATATCACATGAGAAAGTGTAAAAGACCTATTACAATAGAGGGAAAGAAGGGAGGAGTTGAGAGCTTCCTGAATTTTACTTTCATGGAATTTGACTCAAAGAGGGATTAATGCACATACACCAGTTGAGTATTTTCAAATATTAGGAGGGGAAGGGGGGGGGGAGGGAGGAGGGATTGATGGAAGTGGGAAGGGAAAGATAGAAGGGAAAAGGGAAAGGGGGAATAAAAGAGGAAGGCTGTGGGTAGAAGAGGAAAACACATTGAGGGAGACAGTATTCAGAAGCAAAATACTGGGGAAGAGGTATAAGGTGAAAGAAGGGGAAAATTCAAATGAAAGGGAGATAGCATGGAGGGCAATAAAATGTTAGTAATTATTAATGTGAATGTGAATTCTCCTATAAAATGGAAGTGGACAGCAGAGTGGATGAAAAACCAGAATCTTATCATATGCTGCATACAGGAAAGCAGAGAGCTACACACAGAGTAAAGGTAAACGGCTGGAGCAGAATATATTATGCTTCAACTGAAGTGAAAAAGACAGGTGTAGTAATCCTTATCTCAGACAAAGCAGTTGCAACAATAAATCTTATTAAAAGAGATAAGGACAGAAACTATATTTTCCTAAAAGGTACCATAGACAATGAAGTAATTTCAATATTAAACATATATGCACCAAGCAATTTTACATCCAAATTCTT